>NC_057800.1:86169694-86194907 GCF_018294505.1 Triticum aestivum
AAAATAATATGTTTAATAAAATGACGAAAATTTTAAGATATATTACGTTTTGCAAAATGTTCAGAACATTAGATCTTTGTACTCCTTCCAATATTGGTTCAGGTTTTAAAAAATCCATTTTTCTTTGTGTTTTCCAAAGTTATTTGAGATTTTCCAAAAAAGTAGCATTTTAAAAAAATTCTAAATATGAAAAATATTCATGTTTTAGTGAAATGTTCGCAAATTCAGAATAATGTCCGAGTTTAGAGAAACACATTTCAAAAAATTGTTCTGAGTGTTCAAAATGTGTTTCCTTTTGCAAAAACAATCACAAATTCAAAAAATATTCATGTTATTATAAAAGGTTCATGTTTTCAAATAAAATTGTGAATTTCGAATGTTTCAAATTTTGTTGTGTAATTCTGAAAAAATGGAAAGAATGACAAAAAAAGTTTGGGATTTTCAAAATTATTCATGTTTCCAAGAATATTCACTAAATGTATATTTTTTAAAGTAATTTTTTTACCAATCTAACATTGGAGTATGATCTTAAATCTTTGAGTTGACCATTGGTTGGTAGGACTCGTGTCTTCGAGAAGCTAGCAGCACGTAGTCGGGTCTTTGAGGTCAAGATTTTGATCCTTCAACTCATCATTTTTTGGGGTTTTTCGCGCCTTACAAACACAGGTCGTTTTCGAGCCTACCTGTGTGTTGGCCCATACACGAACTGATGTGCATCTCGGGCACTATTTTATGTAACTAGCTTCATATAGTAGCCCCTGCGCAGTTGGCCCAAGAAAAAGATTGTTTCATTGCACATGCAATATTGAGCCTTAGCCGCACTCCCCCACTGGGTCGTCCGAGGGAGAAATTTTTTTCTTGGGCCAATAAAAGAGAATATGTTGGTTTGGCTCAAATAAAAAAATTGTGGGCACGTTAGTGCTAAAATAATCAAAAGTATAAACCCTAATAAAGAAGGGACAATGATGTATGGTTATGTGCTAAATATGCTAATGAAACAGGATTTATGCGCTACACTTAGTAATCCATCTGATTACGCAATCGTAAGACAGAGTGGTCAAAACAACTGTGCCCTGAAGGTCACCGCGTAGCTACCAAATGAGGAAGCAAACACAACCCGAGAAAGAGGCGGACCCAAAGGAAAAAAGGCATGAGCTGGATGGTTGCCGCCACTCCAACTAACCCTACCAATATCAAGATCTCACGGGACAAACATGACCATCGAGAAGACCACAACTCCTCTCTATCACACCGCTATGGAGATCGTTTTTGGTGGACAAATCAATTATCTCTCCCATTGCTTCTCGCAAAGAAATAGCTCTCCCGTTGCAACGCACGGGCATATATGCTAGTAATATAAAAGTGCATATTAAAGCCCATTAAACATCCAAAAATTATAGATACGTTGGGGACGTATCAAGCATCCCCAACCTTAATTCCTACTCGTCCTCGAGTAAGTAAATAATAAAAACAAAATTTTTGATGTGGAATGCTACCTAACATAATTTTCAATGTAATTTTCTTTATTGTGGCATGAATATTCAGACCCGAAAGATTCAAGACAAAAGTTTAATATTGATATAAAAACAATAATACTTCAAGAATATTAAGCAAGCAATTATGTCTTCTCAAAATAACACAGCCAAAGAAAGCTCATCCCTACAAAATCATATAGTTTGGCCATGCTTCATTTTCATCACACAAAATGCTCCCATCATGCACAACCCCGATGACAAGCCAAGCAATTGTTTCATACTTTAGTATTCTCAAACTTTTTCAACTTTCAGGCAATACATGAGCGCGAGCCATGGACATAGCACTACAGGTAGAATAGAATATGATGATGGAGGTTGTGTGGAGAAGACAAAAAAAGGAGAAAGTCTCACATTGACGCGGCTAATCAACGGGCTATGGAGATGCCCATTAATTGATGTCAATACGAGGAGTAGGGATTGCCATGCATCGGATGCACTAGAGCTATAAATGTATGAAGGCTCAACAAAAGAAACTAAGTGGGTGTGCATCCAACTTGCTTGCTCACGAAGACCCAGGGCATTTTGAGGAATTCCATTGTTGGAATATACAAGCCAAGTTCTATAATGAAAATTTCCACTTGTATATGAAAGTGACAAAATAAGAGACTCTCTATCATGAAGATCATGGTCCTACTTTGAAGCACAAGTGTCGAAAAAAGGATAGTAAGATTGCCCCTTCTCTCTTTTTCTCTCATTTTTTGGGCCTTCTATTTTTTGGCCTTTCTCTTTTTTTCCTCACGGAACATTGCTCTAATAATGATGATCATCACAATTATATTTATTTACAACTCAAAATTACTACTGAATACTCGAACAAAATATGACTCTATATGAATGCCTCCGGCGGTGTACCGGGATGTGCAATGATTCAAGAGTGACATGTATAAAAAATTATGAGTGGTGGCTTTTCCACAAATACGATGTCAACAACATGATCATGCAAGGCAAAATGACAATGATGGAGCATGTCATAAAAAAGGAACGGTGGAAAGTTGCATGGTAATATATCTCAGAATGGCTATGGAAATGTCATAATAGGTAGGTATGGTGCCTGTTTTGAGGAAGATATGAGGAGGTTTATGTGTGAAAGAGTGTATCATATCACGGGGTTTGGATGCACCGGCGAAGTTTGCACCAACTCTCAAGGTGAGAAAGGGCAATGCACGGTACCGAAGAGGCTAGCAATGATGGAAGGGTGAGAGTGCGTATAATCCATGGACTCAACATTAGTCATAAAGAACTCACATACTTATTGCAAAAATCTACAAGTCATCAAAACCAAGCACTACGCGCATGCTCCGAGGGGGATAGATTTGTAGGAAAAGGCCATCGCTCATCCCCGACCGCCACTCATAAGGAAGGCAATCAAAGAACACCTCATGATTCAAATTTGTCACACAACGGTTACCATACGTGCATGCTACAGGGCTTGCAAACCTCAACACAAGTATTTCTCAATTTGACAATTACTTAACTAGCATGACTCTAGTATCACCATCTTCATATCTCAAAACAATCATCAAGTATCAAACTTCTCATAGTATTCAATGCACTCTATATGGATGTTTTTATTATACCCATCTTGGATGCCTATTGAGGGGGTCCTGGATTAGGGGGTATCCGGACAGCCCGATTATATCCTTTGGCCGGACTGTTGGACTATGAATATACAAGATTGAAGACTTCGTCTCGTGTCCGGATGGGACTCTACTTGGTGTGGAAGGCAAGCTAGGCAATACGGATATGTATATCTCCTCCTTTGTAACCGACCTTGTGTAACCCTAGCCCCTTCCGGTGTCTATATAAACCGGACGGTTTTAGTCCGCAGGACAACATACAATCACACCATAGGCTAGCTTCTAGGGTTTAGCCTCTCCGATCTCGTGGTAGATCAACTCTTGTAATACTTATATCATCAAGAATAAATCAAGAAGGACGTAGGCTTTTACCTCCATCAAGAGGGCCTGAACCTGGGTAAAACATTGTGTCCCCTGCCCCCTATTACCATCTGCCTTAGACGGACAGTTCGGGACCCCCTACCCGAGATCCGCCGGTTTTGACACCGACATTGGTGCTTTCATTGAGAGTTCCTCTGTGACGTCACCGTAAGGAAGGATGCCTCATCTCGTTGTTAAAAACAAAATTACCGCCGGGGGAGCTCTAGCTGTCGGCCAAACTCTCCGGCTAGGCAGTTTCGTCATGACCTCCTGTTCGGCCGCTGCACCGGCGATGACTTCTCGGGTCATCAAAAACAACCTCCACGTTGGCTCGGAATTGTCCGAGCAGATGGATCCAATGGAGCTCTCCTCCCTAAACGAACTCTTGGATCACATCGCCGCCTTGGGAGTCGCTACAGACTATGATCGGATTGGGCTTAAACCCGATTGACGGGAGATTAACTCTCCACCGGTCACCCATCATCTTGCGGTGGTGGAGGAACAATGCGGCGATTCTCCCTCTATCTTGAAGACTAACTATGTCCGAATTCCTGAGCTCTCTAAGCCGGATACCCGTTTACGGGAGGACATCACCCAAACCCTGAACCTAGAGTCAGGAAGCAAGCCAGACTCATCGGGCAACCTACCACAATCCGAACTTCCAAGATCGGAAACCCCTCGGCCCCTGGGTCTCAGATCGGGTAGGGGTCCGGACTCAAATCCACCCACCCACCCAGACATAAACGATCTTTCCCACATCAGGCAAGAGCTCCATGAAACAGTACATCATTATTGGGCCAGATTCCTCCTTGTGATGAACAAGGTTAAGGACTACCGCGAGGAAGACGCAGTCTCACGTTTTTGCAATAACTGCAGGGACAATGGAATCCTTAACGCCATAAGTCGTCGTGACATATCACGCTTCGCCGACTTGGCGTCCATAGTACGAAAGTACTATGCGATGGAAAGTGCCTGGAAAACCGAAATGAAATTTTGGGATAACTCGACTCCGTATATGCACCCAGTCCGAGGTAAAAGGCCACACTATAATAAGACACCTGAGTTCATTACAAAGAAGCAAAAACCCTCTACAGGGCACATAACCGTATTGGAGGGATGGCTTAACGGACCCTGCAAAATTCATAGCACAGCGGATACAATACCAACGCACAGCCTTAGAGCATGTTGGATACTCCGGCAGGTGGCCAAAAGTGGTGAGGATCTTCTTATCCCAAATGAAACAGAGCACCATCCCGTGGATAAGAATACGGTGTTAACAGTCTTCGAGACCTTCGCGTCAAACAATAGGCGCAAGCGAACACTCCGGCAGGTGGCCAAAAGTGGTGAGGATCTTCTTATCCCAAATTCCACAGAGCACCATCCCGTGGATAACAATACGGTGTTAACAGTCTTTGAGACCTTCGCGTCAAACAATAGGCACAAGTGAACACTCTGCGGCATGGCCGAAATCTGCCACGTAGCAGCAATAAATCCATGGAGTGACACAGCTATCACCTTCAATGCCAGTGACGAACCTAAATTCCGAACAGGCCGAGCACTAGCCGCACTGGTCCTCAGTCCAATCATGGATGGCTTTCGACTCACCAAAGTACTCATGGACGGCGATAGCAGATTAAACCTCATATATGAGGAAACTCTTCAAAAAACGGAAATAGACTGGAACCGCATTGAGCAAAGTAGCACAACCTTCAGAGGAATCATACCTAGTCGGGAAGCACGATGCGCTGGGAAAATCACACTAGATGTGGTATTCGGTACCCTAGAGAACTAATAGGTCAGAAGAAATTACATTTCAAGTGGCCCCGTTCCGCAGTGGATACCACACCCTTTTAGGACGTGAGGCATTCATGATCTTCCAAGCCGTACCCCATTATGGGTACATGAAGCTCAAAATGCCCGGGCCCAACGGAATCATCACTCTCGCCAGTGATCCGGACACAGCACTCCGCGCCGAAAACAAAATAGCTACACTGGCCCTCGAGGCATTATCCGAAGCCCTCTCGGCCGAGGAACTAACCACGCTATGCTCCATAGTGGACAGGGACGACGTGATACTCGACAAGAGATCCAAGTCCACTTCTTTTAAACCAGCGGATGAAATAGTCAAATTCCAGGTCCACCCAATGGACCCTACAAAAACAGCCTCCGTCGGGGCAATAGTTAAACCCTGCCGTGGACACCGCACTACGAGAGTTCCTGCGTGGGAATTGGGACATATTCGCCTGGCATCCCTTAGACATGCCAGGAATCCCACGCAGTCTGGCTGAGCATAGTCTCATTATCCTAAAGGGATTCAAGCCAGTCAAGCAGGCTCTTCGGCTTTTCTCCGAACCTAAGAGACAGGCCATGGGAGAGGAACTAGACAAGTTATTGGAGGCCGGATTCATGAGAGAAATAAAATACCCGGACTGGCTGGCAAACCTGGTGATGGTATCTAAGAAGGATAAATCCTGGCGCCTTTGTGTCGATTTCAAGGACCTCAATAAAGCTTGCCCAAAGGATCCCTTCCCCCTCCCCCGCATCGATCAAATTATTGATGCTACCGCGGGACACGAGTCATTGTGTTTCCTCGACACATACTTCAGTTAACACCAAATCAAGATGGCGGAGTCCGAGCAAGCCGCAACGGCATTCATCACACCATACGATCCCTTCTGTTTCAACACAATGCCTTTTGGGCTCAAAAATGCCGGCTCAACATATCAGCGCATGATTCAGACATGTCTTGAGAAACAAATCGGCAAAACAGTAGAGGCATACATAGACGATGTGATCGTCAAAACCAAACACGTCGACTCTTTGATAGACGACTTGAGGCTCACATTCGACAACCTCCGAACATATGACATCAAGCTCAATCCAGAAAAATGCGTTTTCGGCGTACCAGCCGGAAAGCTCCTGGGTTTCATTGTCTCCAGTAGAGGTGAAGCTAATCTGGCCAAAATCTGAGCTTTGTCACAGTTGGCTACCCCAACAGACCTCAAAAAAATCCAGAAGTTAATTGGATGTGTGGCGGCTCTAAGCCGCTTTATCTCCCGCTTAGGAGAAAAGGCATTACCCCTTTAACGCCTCCTTCGGCGCACCGAACACTTTCAGTGGACGGACGCTGCCACAGTCGAATTGGTGGAAATAAAACCCATACTAGCAACCAACCCAATCCTGGCCGCACCAAACATCAGCGAACCAATACTATTATACATTATGGCAACTCATTAAGTTGTAAGCGCAGTGCTCTTCGTCGAATGAGAAGCGGACGGACATAAATTCCCTCTCCAAAATCCGGTATATTATGTATCCACTGTCCTCACTCCATGCAAATCACGGTACCCACATTATCAAAAGATAGCCTATGCGGTATTCATGGCATACCGGAAACTAGGACACTACTTTCAAGAGTGTTCGATTACAGTAGCCTCGGAGGTGCCACTCAATGATATTATAAACAACCGCGATGCCACGGGCCAGATTGCCAAATGGGCCATTGAGCTCCTCCTGTTCGACATGACATACAAACCTCGGCGAGCCATTAAATCGCAAGTATTGGCCGACTTTGTCGCCGAATGGATGGAAGCCAAACTCCCTAAAGAGTACGGTGCATACTCCAATTGGATTATGCACTTCGACGGCTCCAAAATGCTGGCTGGACTAGGGGTTGGCGTCGTCCTGACGTCCCCAACCGGAGATACAGTTCAATACGTACTGCAGATACTGTATACATACTCCAACAATGCAGCCGAATACGAAGCCCTATTACATGTTTTTCGGATGGCAGTTTCCATGGGCATTCAGCGCCTGGAGGTGCAGGGGGATTCGAACCTTGCAATATCCCAAATAAATGGAGACTTTGATGCCAAGGATCCGAAGATGGCGGCCTATCATAATGCTGTCCTAAAGATGTCACCTCGGTTCGAGGGGCTCGAGTTTCACCATGTGGCTCGGGAAAACAATCAGGCGGCGGATGTCCTCGCCCGCATCGGTGCAAAACGCGATGCGGTCCCCCCCCCCCAACATCTTTTTAGAAAGGTTGCTTAAGCCATCCGTGGTATGGGAGGGGGACACCGGCAATATTAGTCCGGACCCGGCAACAACACTCGATACCGAACACTTTGACATAATCGAAGGCCCTGCCACCGAAACAACACCTTCAGCCCACGTAATAATGGCCATCATAGCCCCGTGGACAGAACCATTCCTGGCCTACCTAACTAGGCAGGAACTTCCGAAGGACCAAAATGAGGCACGCTGCATAGTGCGGCGATCTAAGGCCTACAGTGTCCATGTGGGAGAACTGTATAAAAAAGTACTACTGGCGTCCTTCAAAGGTGCATCTCCGAAGAGGAAGGGCGGAACCTTTTGGCAGAAATTCACGCCGGACTCGGCGGCCACCACGCCGCAGCCCGGGCTCTTGTAAGCAAGGCCTTCCGTACAGGATTCTACTGGCCGATGGCCCGGGCGGACGCACAAGACATGGTCCAATGCTGTGCTGGTTGCCAGCTTTTCGCAAATCAAAGCCACATGCCACCCACCGCCCTCCAAACCATCCCCATTACGTGGCCCTTCGCGGTCTGGGAGCTTGACATGGTTGGACCCCTTAAAGGGGGAACCCACAAGAAAAAATACTTACTGGTCATGGTGGATAAATTCTCCAAATGGATAGAAGCCAAACCTGTTAAAACAGTAGAATCCAGACCGGTGATAGACTTCATATCCAGGGTCGTACACCGTTATGGCGTCCCCCACAACATCATCACTGACAACGGCACGAACTTCAGGGCCAATGAGGTAAAACTCTGGTGTAGCAAAATGGGCATCAAGCTCGATTATGCTTCAGTCTATCACCCACAAACCAATGGCCAAGTTGAGCGAGCAAACTGTCTTATAATGAGCAGCATTAAACCCAGTCTAGTGCGGTCCTTAACGGAGTCTAACATGCACTGGGTAGAGGAGCTCGACTCTGTACTCTGGGGGCTGCAGACCACGCCGAACCGTAGTACCGGATATACACCCTTCTTTATGGTGTACAGCGCAGAGGCAGTCTTGCCCTGTGACATAATTCATGACTCACCTCGAGTGCGCATGTATGAAGAAAGAGAAGCCGAGCTCGATCAGCAGGACAGTCTGGACACCTTGGAGGAGGAGCGCGACGTGGCAAAAGCCCGTTCCGCATTTTATCAGCAACAGGCTCGCAGATACTAAAGCAGAGAAGTATGGGCCAAAACTTATAACGTTGGCGAATTAGTTCTACGCCTGACGGATAAGAAAAAGAACAAGCTCGAGCCCAAATGGGAAGGTCCCTTCATTATTGACCAAGTTCTGACCAGTGGAGCGTACCGTCTGCGGGATGCATCGAATAATCGACTCGAACCAAACCCATGGAACGCGGCCGGCTCCAAAGATTCTACGCCTAGCGTCGGACTCTATGTTTGTCTCCTTCCTCTATCCATTTTTTGCATATACATTATCTGCCTTGTTTTTCTTTCTCTCTTTCTTTTATTCCTTCTCTAGGCCTTCAAAGGCCAACTTGTGCCTCTCTTGCACATTATAGATGCGCTAGCCGCGCTCATCATACCTGGGGGCTTTCACAGAAGCTTAATTATTTATCAGAAAATTTTGTTTTTGCCACTCTAGATTTTGCCAATTTTCTTTATGCCACTCTAGATTTTGACATTTCACTTTTGCCACTATTAGTTTTTGACAACTATCACAATTGCCATTCCCGTGGGAAAAACACAATTTTCAGAGTGGCAATTGTGATAATTATCAAAAGCTAAGAGTGGAAAAAATGAAATAAAATTATTTCGCTTTTGCCACAGAATGGAAATTGTGATAATTGTCAAAAACTAAGAGTGGCAAAAGTGAAATGTCAAAATCTAGAGTGGCATAAGGAAAATTGGCAAAATCTAGATTGGCAAAAACAAAAATTTCCCATTATTTATCTGGGCCTCGTGCCCCGCACATGTGTTATGCTTCCGCATGTACCTTTTTTCACCATTATATGCATCGATATGACTTAAGTTTTGGCCAAGATGGGTGTAACATCCCAAAATTCTAAATTTTGGAATGTTATAATAAATAGATAGATTGATTGTTTGTTTGATTGTTGTGTGATTGATTGAGTGAAATTCGAAACTTTTTGAAAGTTAAATGAGAGGGAATAAAAGAACTTTCCCAAACTTTTACCTTTTTCATTTTGATCTCCGTGAATTCAAATTCTTTTCGAATACAAAATCCTCGAGAGAAGATGACATGACTTCTTCCATTTAAATAAACGAAAAGGGTTTTGAAAAGATTTGAATTTCATTTGGAAATATTTTTAATTCAGAAACTTCAAGCAACTCAATGATTTTAAGGAGAGAAGATAAAATGACTTCTTCAAATTATGAAATATGAGTTGGGAGTTTCAAAGATCACATTTAAAGTCCTTTTTGAATTTATTTTCAATTTGGAGTTATTTGAGTTTTATTCATATTATTTTTCTCCAAAAATAAAATATATGGAAAATAGGGTAACATGATTCCCTACATCAGAAAATTTGAGATAAATAAATTTGAATTTATTCTGGTATTTCTAAAATGATTTTTATTGGATTTTATTAGACCAGTAGCACTCTTTGAATTATCTGAATTTGTGTGAATTCTATTTAATGCTAGGAAAATGTTCATCTTGTAGAAAATCTTTTTCTGAAATTTTTGATATATAATATGCCTATATAAAGTTTTATTTTTATTTTCGTTTTTCAGTTTATCGCATTCTGTTTAAAAAATAACAAAAACTGCACGCGCACCTCAAACTAACTGTCGCCCATGTGTGCATCATAGTACCAGCGGGCGCCCTATTTTTTTTCTTTATCCTATATGGGCCAGGCCCAGCCAGCCTTTTCATTTTTCTTTCTTTCTTAGGCCGATTTTGTTTTAAAATAAACTGCAGCCGCAGCGTGCGCGTGCGGCCGGCCGAAGGCCTTTAGGCCCATACGAGCCACCTCTTTTCATCTCTGTTTCGTATATTTTCGTCTAAATTTAGTCCCACATTGCCTAGCCTTTGACCTCTAAGCCTCTTTTCCACAAATAAATATAGACCCATAGAGCCCCCAAAAATCATCCGATTCGGGTTAAATCAATATTTTGGTTTGACTAGATTCATTTAAGAACAATATATTTCTGCTAATTTTTTTCGTAAAACAGCTTGGCCCTGATTTTTCAAATAGCCATAACTTTTCACTCGTTTATCCAAATTAGATGAAACCGGCGCCTATAGCTTCGTCTTGTTTTCACCTATCCAGTGAATCTGTCACATCAACTTTTTGAAATTTTCAAATTTTGAATTTTGTTCAGATTCATATTCAAACTTTTTTTGAACATAGCTTGAGTTTTGTAACTCCGATTTAGTTGATTCTTTTTGCAAATCGAAGCTCTTGACCTAAACTTTCTGATAAGGCCAAATTCACTTAATTTTGGTACTGTTAGAAATTGTTTTATGTTGCAAGAGTTATTTGCTTGGTTTTGACGTTTTCCGAATTGTTTTCTTTGTTCTCTCCGATCTTTGAGTGATTTCTTATGTGTGGTTACTATTGCTTGCTTACGATAGATTGACCGGAGTGTGACGAGTAGAACTATCAAGAGTTTTGAGTGCAAATCATCTTCATCAACATTGCAGGCAAGTTCACACTTTGATCATATCCCTTTTCATACCAAGTTTTTATGCATTAGTCTCAGCCCTCGAACATTGCATGAGTAGGATTGATAACATGTGGGTATTGGGAAGTAGTTGATGAGGTAGGAACCTATTTCCCTGCATTCAAACCTTGGGAGTTACTATTACGTTATGCTTATATTGCTATGCTATGCTCGTAGACGTGGATTGGGTTTGAGAGGATTTCATGACAGATGTGAGATTATTAATTAATGGTTTGCTTAAGATGGCAACTTTAACACACATCTGGGTGGATTGAGGCACCTGGGTATTCCAGCGATTGCCTGTCTAGGCACCTGGGTATTCCAGGATTGCCTGGTTTCTATGGACCGCCACCCAGGCTCAAAGGGATCATGAGATTATTCATACTAGAAACTTCCGTGTGCAGCCACAAGCTACTATGGGCTCTAGCATAGTTGACTAAGTTGTGCGAACTCTTACAGTGGTAGACTAGCAGATGTAGGGGAAAGTAGGTGTAACGGTCTACCCGATCGTAAGGTGCTAGCGCTTCTGAAAGACTATGTCTCGGTCATCCGTTTCTCAAACACCATGCAGTGCGAGAATCCTAACGGAGGAGATCGAGTCTTGTGGGGAAAAGTGCGCAAACCTCTACAGAGTGTATAAACTAATCATCATTAGCCGTGTCCCCGGTTATGGACGTCTTGAGTATCTAGTACTTGGATTATCATGTGAATCTCATCATGTTACTTTAAATTAAGTTTGTTGGGTTTAATGATGTTACTTAATTGGGATTGAGAATGCTGTCAACCATTCTCAATGTTCAACAACCACCATGATAGTTAAATAAAATTTATTCCTTTGCAGTAAGGAAAAATTGGCTTTTCGCAAAAACCTTATAACCATAGAGCTTTTCCACCAGTCATATATGCATGTAGTGATAGCCATTGTTTATCATTTCTCTCTATGGTGTGAATTTGCCAGTACATTTCAATGTACTGACCCTTTGTGGCTGCAACGTCTCATGTTGCAGGATTATCTTATGACGAGTAAGTGATACCTTAGGGTTACGATTTCTACACTCAACTTTGCCGTTGGTTTTGATGGGAATCCACAACCTTGTTACTTCTGCTATTTTGGATTGAGATAATAGTATTTACGTTACTTTTACATGTGATTTACCTCTGTTATTAATCCTCGAGTACTGTGTGTGTCAGCATACCGATCCAGGGATGACACTGAAGCACAGAGACTTGATCCATTCGGGTCGGGTCGATACAAGATGGTATCAGAGCACATGTTGACTGTAGGACGTGACCTTAGAGATTGGCAAGCCCATAGGAAAGATTTTCTCTACAACTTCATTTTCAAAAGATCTCTTACCTCTCTTATCTTCTGAGCTTATTCAAATATTCCCTTTTAGTGAGACTATACCCCATTTTCCATTTTGACCACATGAAGATTCGACGGATGAGACCACTTCAAGAAGTACAAGATATCGGACAACTAAGACCACTTCGGAATGAAGAGGATTTTACCGTGTATTATAATAATGGAAAATACAACGGTTGAAGACTCCGAAGACTAGGAGAATTTGAAGGCTCTGTAGAATTTCCAGATTTAGTATGACCTAGGAAGGCTACCCTTATGGAACTTGGCAGACTAAGGAAGCTGTCAATACCTGAGATCAAGGTGTATCAGAGAAAGACCGGAACATGGAGCATTAGAACCCAAAGTTTTTGTCAAGAAAACCCTAAGACAGGAGATATCAACTATGGAAGATAGCTCATGGCAATGAAAAGGGCAGAAACACAGTTATCCATGATGTCATCGCCCGCTTATGCTATTTGTCACCGGGCTGAGTTAAGCAGGCATTTCTTCGGAAGGATTGGATGGTAGAAGGCTGATGGAGCACCTATCAGCAAAAGATGAAGTTTTAACCTTAGCCGGTGTATTACCAGGATCTGGAGTAGTACATCAAGAATTTTAAGATGGAGCTCCAGGAAGCCGTATTGGACGAGAAAGATTTCGTGAAGAACTTAGGAGCAAGAAGCTGAAAGTAGCCAAGCTAGGGGAACGAAACCTTGAGACATCAAAGATTCGTTAGGAACTAAAGGACAGTAGGATCATGACTCATGTCGAGGTTGGTGAAACCCAGAAGTCTGGAACGCAACTCCAGAAATGTTAAAGGACATCACGATAGACTTTACGACAACAGAAATGATCTGGCAAAAGGATTTGAGAAAGACAAGCATGATCGGAAGAAACCATTGGAGGCTTGAACAAGACTTGAAGAGTTAGACGACCTTGAAGATTTATTAACCTCTAGAAGACCAAACCCCTGTTATATGCCTACGCTAGATGCGACATTTGTGAGCTATCATTTGTTTGATGTTTTCCGACAACCCCAATAAAATCTGTCTTCTTAAAACTGTTGTTTGCATTGTGTGTATCCCTCTCCCTCTCTCTTATCTTACTCCAAACCCATGGACCCAATAGAGGATGAATGAATATGAGCTTATATTTTCTGGACCGATGAGTCAATTGGAGACGGACCAATGGATTCAGAACATGGAGGATCACATGGAGAATAACCCTATAGTTGGAAATGATATGACCCAGCATGCTCTTCAGTGCTTTGAAAGAGGTGCTGCAACTTGGTGGAGGATGTACCAAACCATCAATGGATGGAAAGGAGTAACCACATGGAAAGAATTTAAGTTGACTCTACCAAAGTCTCGGTTTGTGTCCCAGGAGTTGAAGCCTTATGGAAAGGATATGAAGAAACCTTGTGCATGCAAGATTTGTGGAGAAATAGGACACACCCATAAAGAACACAAGGATGAATGCCCAAATTGTGAAGGAAGTCACCCAGTTGAAGAATGCCCAACTAGGCAGATTACTTGTTTCTTGTGTGAAGGGACTACCCACTATCCTGCTCAGTGTCACATTTACCCCATGGTACAACGAACCATCCATCAGAAGAAAGAAGTAATGAAAGGAGCCCTCATGGAAATTTTAGAAGAAGCTGTGATGAAGGAAGAGATGGAGGACACACCTAAAGAAGACCCGAGAAAACCCTACACTAAGTCTTGTTATTCATGCGGAGAAGAAGGACACATCTCCCAAAATTGTTTGAATGGGGATCTAGTAGAATTCCTGACAGAGGAAGTAGAATATGACCCACAGGAAATAGAAGCCCTGATTGGAATGGAAAAGTCCAGGAAGAGAAACTGATTGGAGCCCAGGAGGGACCTGAGTCATATCACCTGTTACAGGTGCAAGGAGTCAGGGCACTACCTCAACAGTTGCCCAAAAAGGAAACCTAGATACTTGTCAGAAGTAATATATTTTAGTTGTAATGGAGCAGGGAACTTTGCCAGAGAATGCCCCAAGGAGAAGGAAACTTGTGCTAGATAGTTGAGTTTGCAACAAAACAAATGGAGAGTAGAAGTGAGAACATTTTCTTTCATATTGAGGTGTTGAGTTGAGACATGTAATGGAAAAGCGAGAGATTGTAATCAATTGAGATTGAATAAAGTTAGCATCGTTGGTACTGATATGGATTTTAGGAGTTGTTACTCTATGAAGAAGGATTTTGACCATTTCTGAAGATATGAGAAATATGGTCTATGGAAGATTTGTGCATTTTAAGGGTGGTAGTACCCTGTAAGAACCCTTGACCCCTGGAAAAGATAAGGATACTCCACTGAGTGGATTTCGGACAAAATGAATACGAGTTTTGTCTCGATATGTGTGATACCCCAAGAGTATGTGGGATGAAGTTGGAGACTGTCAGTTGTTTGGACCAACTGTGATCAAGGAGTCAGAAGAGAATGTTATGTTGATTCGAGATAGACTGAAGGTAGCTCAGTCTAGACAGAAGAGTTATACAGACTCAAAAACGCAAGGAGGTAGTCTATGAAATTGGAGACAGAGCATGTCTTCGTGTGCCCCCTCTGCGAGGAGTTAAACGATTTGGAGTTAAGGGAAAGTTAGCCCCAAGATTTGTAGGACCATACCGAGTTTCGAAGCATATGGGAGAAGTGGCCAACATGTTGGAGTCATCTGAAGGACTGACAGGAATTCATGATGTGTTTCACGTTTCCCAGTTGAAGAAGTGCCATGCAGAGATGACCAATATTCCCTTGTAAGGACGCTTGGCCCTCAAAAGGATAATGATGTTCCACGAAGTGGAATATGGACTCCACAAGTATAAGTTTTTATCTCGGTATGAGGGATATCCCATGAGGATGAAGAGATAAATTACTATTGGATATAAAGGAGGTATGATGTCGGAAATATGGATCAATGGAAACTCCATGATGAGTCTGAGTAATCATGTCCTAGTTTGGTGCCAATAGAAGGAAGGAAGACAATACAATTGGATGGATTTAAGAATACTAGGAAGTTAGAAGTTGGAATAATGATCAGTTGCCCGATGATAAGTTCAAGGACTACAAGTGATGAGATGGGCCATAACCCACAGGCCCTAGGACCTGCCAAGAAGCAAGCACATCCTTGCTGAAGGAAGAACCCTGGAGGAAGATACGACGTTTATTGGTAGACAATTTTATAGGAGTAACGCAAAACCTGAGAGTTGTGAAGGAACGATAGTTGTTTGTTTGGCTTGCAGAATCCATGGAATTATCCGAACTTAGTTCGTCGACAAGAGAAATTTTGCAATGCTTGTGAGGATGACCGAGTGTTAGAATGCGAGATTTGCTAAACCATGTACAAGGTAATGATTTGGGTGCGGGATGGATTGATCACCATACCGACTTACTCTTATTGTTCGCCTTGCTATATGGGATGGTAAATTTGAGTGACTTGCCTATAGTAGAGAGACGACGATATTAAACCTTGTTAAACCTTAGAATGGTATAAGAATTTTTTCCTTGTACACGACAGCTTTTTGCCAGCCGTAGGTTATACGGTGAGGATTAACCCAGACCCATTTCCTGCAGGAGAAACCATAAATTGTTCACCACCATGAGATATCGATAGTTGATTAGTATTGGCGCCAGACCCGTCAGCTAAGAAGACCCAATCTCGGAATAACCTTACCAAGATGAAAGTACAGAAGAATTGAGGAAAAGGTTATGCCACTGCCGGAAGAGCCAGTGAAGGAATTATCCTTATGATCTGAGAAGACCGGCCCTGTCAAGAATAAGGATGGAGTATATGAGTATTGATGGGACCGTAACGATGTTTCTAAGGGTGGTAGCACCCCAGACCCTAGTGATGATTGATGGATTTTGAGGAGACCCCCAAACCCTAACCTTTTTCTTGCTAGCCTCTCCGAATCTCGAGAACGAGATTCATTTTAAGGGTGGTAGGTTTGTAACATCCCAAAATTCTAAATTTTGGAATGTTATAATAAATAGATAGATTGATTGTTTGTTTGATTGTTGTGTGATTGATTGAGTGAATATGAAACTTTTTGAAATTTAAATGAGAGGGAATAAAAGGACTTTCCCAAACTTTCACCTTTTGCATTTTGATCTCCGTGAATTCAAATTCTTTTCAAATACAAAACCATCGAGAGAAGATGACATGACTTCTTCCACTTAAATAAATGAAAAGGGTTTTGAAAAGATTTGAATTTCATTTGGAAATATTTTTAATTCAGAAACTTCAAGCAACTCAATGATTTTCATGAGAGAAGATAAAATGACTTCTTCAAATTATGAAATATGAGTTGGGAGTTTCAAAGATCACATTTAAAGTCCTTTTTGAATTTATTTTCAATTTGGAGTTATTTGAGTTTTATTCAAATTATTTTTCTCCAAAAATAAAATATATGGAAAATAGGGTAACATGATTCCCTACATCAGAAAATTGGAGATAAATAAATTTGAATTCATTCTGGTATTTCTAAAATGATTTTTATTGGATTTTATTAGACCAGTAGCACTCTTTGAATTATCTGAATTTGCGTGAACTTTATTTAATGCTAGGAAAATGTTCATCTTGTAGAAAATATTTTTCTAAAAATTTTGATATATAATATGCCTATATAAAGTTTTTATTTTTGTTTTCGTTTTTCAGTTTATTGCATTCTGTTTAAAAAAGTAACAAAAACTGCGCGCGCGTCTGAAACTAACTGTCGCCCATGTGCGTATGATAGTACCAGCGGGCGCCCTATTTTTTTCTTTATCCTATATGGGCCAGGCCCAGCCAGCCTTTTCATTTTTTTTTCTTAGGCCGATTTGGTTTTAAAAAAAACTGCAGCCGCAGCGTGCGCGTGCGGCCGGCCGAAGGCCTTTAGGCCCATGCGAGCCACCTCTTTTCATCTTTGTTTCATATATTTTTGTCTACGTTTAGTCCTACATTGCCTAGTCTTTGACCTCTAAGCCTCTTTTCCACCAATAAATATAGACCCATAGAGCCTCCAGAAATCATCCGATTCGGGTTAAATCAATATTTTGGTTTGACTAGATTCATTTAAGAAAAATATATTTCTCCTCCCCGGCGCGACTTCTGGAATTATATTTAGACTAATACGATAGAATAATTAGATTATCAATTAGTCTACGTATTTATACATTAGATCTTAACCGTAGCTATTTTTTTTCATAAAACAGCTTGGCCCTGATTTTTCAAATAGCCATAACTTTTCACTCGTTTATCCAAATTAGATGAAACCAGCGCCTATAGCTTCGTCTTGTTTTCACCTATCCAGTGAACCTATCACATCAACTTTTTGAAATTTTCAAATTTTGAATTTTGTTCAGATTCATATTCAAACTTCTTTTGAACATAACTTGAGTTTCATAACTTCGATTTAGTTGATTCTTTTTGCAAATCGAAGCTCTTGACCTAAACTTTTTGATAAGGCCAAATTCACTTAATTTTGGTACTGTTAGAAATTGTTTTATGTTGCAAGAGTTATTTACTTGGTTTTGACGTTTTCCAAATTGTTTTCTTTGTTCTCTCCGATCTTTGAGTGTTTGCTTATGTGTGGTTACTATTACTTGCTTACGATAGATTGACCGGAGTGTGACGAGTAGAACTATCAAGAGTTTTGAGTGTGAATCATCTTCATCAACATTGCAGGAAAGTTCACACTTTGATCATATCCCTTTTCATACCCAGTTTTTACGCATTAGTCTCAACCCTCAAACATTGCATGAGTAGGATTGATAACATGTGGGTATTGGGAAGTAGTTGATGAGGTAGGAACCTATTGCCCTACATTCAAACCTTGGGAGTTACTATTACATTATGCTTATACTGCTATGCTATGCTCGTAGACGTGGATTGGGTTTGAGAGGATTTCATGATAGATGTGAGATTGTTAATTAATGGTTTACTTAAGGTGGCAACTTTAGCACACATCTGGGTGGATTGAGGCACCTGGGTATTCCAGCGATTGCCTGTCTAGGCACCTGGGTATTCCAGGATGGCCTGTTTTTTTATGGACCGCCACCCAGGCTTAAAGGGATCATGAGATTATTCATACTAGAAACTTCCGTGTAGAGCCACAAGCTACTATGGGCTCTAGCATGGTTGACTAAGTTGTGCGAACTCTTACACTGGTAGACTAGCAGATGTAGGGGAAAGTAGGTGTAACCGTCTACCCGATCGTAAGGTGCTAGCGCTTCTGAAAGACTATGTCTCGGTCATCCGATACTCAAACACCATGCAGTGCGAGAATCCCAATGGAGGAGATCAAGTCTTGTGGGGAAAAGTGCGCAAACCTCTGCAGAGTGTATAAATTAATCATGATTAGCAGTGTCCCCGGTTATGGACGTCTTGAGTATCTAGTACTTGGATTATCATGTGAATCTCATCATGTTACTTTAAATTAAGTTTGTTGGGTTTAATGATGTTAATTAATTGGGATTAAGAATGCTGTCAACCATTCTCAATGTTCAACAACCACCATGATAGTTAAATAAAATTTATTCCTTTGCAGTAGGGAAAAATTGGCTTTTCGCAAAAACCTTATAACCATAGAGCTTTTCCACCATCCATATATGCATGTAGTGATAGCCATTGTTCATCATTTCTCTCTATGGTGTGAATTTGCCAGTACATTTCAATGTACTGACCCTTTGTGGCTGCAACGTCTCATGTTGCAGGATTATCTTACAACGAGTAAGTGATACGTAGGGTTACGATTTCTACACTCAACTTTGCCGTTGGTGTTGATGGGAATCCACAACCTTTTTACTTCCGCTATTTTGGATTGAGGTAATAGTATTTACGTTACTTTTACATGTGATTTACCTCTGTTATAAATCCTCGAGTACTGTGTGTGTCAGCATACCGATCCAGGGATGACACTTAAGCACAGAGTCTTGATCCATTCGGGTCGGGTCGCTACAATGGGTTGCCTGGCTCTTGTATTTATGCCCTACATTCCTATTAATTCGGCTAGGACATACGGGGAGCACCTCTGTGATTGTTACTGCCGTGTGAGCCGGATGTGTACCTCAGACTAGGTGAAGCCGGAAGCTAGCGTTCTTAAGGGAATATTCGGTCTGTGAACAAAAGATGTTTTTTATTTATTTTCCATATCTGCTCCAGATGTTTTTTCTTGCATTTCCTATCGCAGTCCGGACAAGCACATTAGGGCATGCGTACCCAGGGAAAGGAACCCTTAACGGAACTATTCTCCCTGGAAGATGTTTCTTACTACCCATGTAATATAACATAACTAGTTGGGCACTTGTTTGTTCAAGCACTAATGACCCCTACGCCTGGTCTCCACGCACCCCGGTTCTTATATAACTGAGTGGGTATTCGGACACACTCCGGACTATCGGGTCCCGAGGTTGAAGCGAAAAGGTCCGCCATGACAAATCATCCACAATCCGGCTAGAAGGCATTATACATGTCACTTTAATTACATAGTCATGCAGACTGACTAAATTCCTCTTCTATACCATCCAACAGGCGGTCTAGCCTACAATCCTGTTGGGAACACTTTGCGGCTAATTCTACTTGCCCATAAACTAAGCTAACGGGGATCTCTTTTCCGTCGGGCACCACAGGCCCGACCTCGGCCATGTGATTTGGGTCAGCCTTGGTATACCGCGTCTTCCCCATGGCCCAGGCTTCCCTGGCACCTTGGCGGTAGGCCGATATCTTCCATAATCGGAAGCGCCGCTGTGCTCCCTTGAGCTTCTTCGTAAGCTCTGCAACGCCTTCGGGTAGGGAGACGGATGGCCACAAGGCCTGGGCAACACCTTGCATCACCTGCCGAACTTGTTCGTGCAGTTGTAAGAGCTCAGATAGAAGATCACCAGTAGACCCAGGCGTTTCTTCCGCGGGACAACTCATCAGCATACCTACAGACATAACGCTATTAGTCGGCTTCTTCGCTGAACTCCTTCCAAAGGATTCATTCAAGCACTTACTGAAAATGCTGCGTCGAAGCCGCTTATTCTCCTTCTCGGATTCCGCCAGCTGGGCTCGGACGTCTTTCAGTTCCACGCTCAGCTTGGTATTGGTGTCTTGGAGATTGTTTTTCTCCTGCCTGACCTTGGTCAACACGTGTTCGCCAGCCTTTAGCTGTCACACGACATGTTGGTCCTCTGGATTTTCTTCGGATTCATCTGCAACATCTATTGTTAGATCCACAGCTGCGCCGCACACTATATGGTAACCATCATTCTTTAAAGTAAATGTTACTAGCGGGGGACCTTTTCGGTTCCTTCAATGCGGCAACAGCGGCCCGTAGTTGGGTCTTGCATTCCTCCAGCTCGTGTGACAACCTAGTACTCTTCTCTATAAGAACCTGCACAATAAAGATGATCCTTAAATCAGTTCTGCTAATTGTTTCAAGTCTCAAGGGCTACTGATACATATAAATCGTCAGATTTACTTACCCGTACATCCTTTACATACTGATCCATGGCTCTGGCTAGACCATCTTGAGCAGCACGGAGGTACGCCTCTCCAGAATTGAAGGCATCAAATGCCTCTGGTGAGAAACAAGCGTCGCAGAGTACGGTCCAGCGGCGCCTATGATTCATGGCGCTTTCCACTTCTGAATTTGTAGCGGATAATCTATCCGCATCCTCTGTAGGGGGATTATCCGGCGCCCGCCCCATTTCGATTTCCGCCTCTATGTCCGGTCCTGGAGCCTGACTGGCGGAAGCGTGATTAGTTACATCGCCGGACATATTCTGGCGAGCGTTTTTCTGTTAAAGAAACACGGGTGTCGTTACATTTCAAGAAAGACGACAACCACGGAGCGGGGTCTTTACTATACCTTTGCGCCGGCGTCTCCATCCTGACCGCCTTCCTTTTGGGCTTGCCCGGCCTCGGTGCCTCTTGTTGGCGAGTTACAGCGGGTTCGGCAGGGCGTCTCGAATATCTTCCCTGTAAAAACGCCATATGTATATGGTAGGTGAAGTGTTTAACAGGGGATCCTAGTTTTTCGAGTTGGGATTTTTTGGTTTTTCTTACGTACGATGCAGGAAGCAGTCCGGGATAGTCGGCTGTAATGGCCACCATGGCATCATCACAGCTTAACTGATAGAACTGCCGGTCTATCAGCTCCACGAATATAACCGGATCTTCTTCGAGTCCGGAGTCGAGGGCCCGGTCAGGGTCCTCTGGTTGAGGAGAGGAGCTGCAGACCTCATTTATGGCTTTTCGCAGTTCCTACCGCAAAGTGGCAAGGTGAATACTTACGACAAAGAATGCGGGAAAATGGGAGTAAGGAGATATAACTTACCCAACTTGGAGGATTGTACATGGAGAATCCATCCCGTGGCTTGATGCGGATGAACTCCTCTTCCTCTCCCTTGAACAATTTGGACAGAATTTTTGCTAAAGCGCAACATTGTCCGGACCCTTATGCCCGCAGCGGGTGGCATCATCCGCCCCGTTAAAACACCACAAGGGGTGCCCGCGATATTGAAGTGGTTGCACTCCCCACATTATTCAAATCGATGTAACTTTGATTACTGTCAATCTTGATTGAGCCAGTGCTTTAATCCGTTTCATCAGGTAAAGGACTTGTCCATTATCTTCCACCTGGGGGCTCCGTGGGTGCCAACTTCGGTGTTTCTTCAGAGGAGCGTTGCTGAACTCAGGAAGACCCCGCCGAACATGGTCCGGAAGGGGAATGTCCTCCATATAAAACCATTCCGAAGGCCAGTCTTTGGACGGATTCTTCGGGGTACCGGACAGGTATCCGGTTTCGGCGATGCGCCATATTTTGGCTCCGCCCACTTGATAAAGTGACCCCCTCTGTGTGCGAGGGACGAGGCAAAATAGCCTTTTCCACAGCTCGAAGTGAGCCTCGCAGCCCAGGAACAACTCGCAGAGAGCAACATAGTCGGCGATGTGTAGAATGGAGGCAGGGGTGAAATTGTGTAGTTGGAGGCCGTAGAACTCCAGGAGCCCGCGGAGGAACGGATGAATTGGTAATCCGAGTCCCCTTAATAAATAAGGAACAAGGAAGACCCGCTCCCCCATAGAGGGACTAGGAAAGCTCTCCACTTGCTCCCCGCCATTGTAGGTGGCAAGCCCGGCTCGAACACCTCTCCCAATCACCGGGCTTAGGGCTACGGGGGCGAGAGGAGGAGCTGCGGAGGTCGGCCATGCTGGAATGGATCTTTCCGAAGCGCGCTCTGATGGATTCTCGTTGGGGGAGGATGGTATGGATCGGATCTGAGAATCCCCATCCTTTTAATAGCCAATTTATTTATCTAGCTAGGGGGCGAATGTAAAAATGCCCTGGCGCCTCGTATTCATTCGACGCGTGGGAGATAGCCCTTATTGGGCGCAGAAGCCAAGAGGTCCAAACATTTATGGGACCAGACACTGCTTTACAAACGTTCGAAATATGGAGAAGAACCCGCCTTGCAATGCCGAAGACAACACTGCGCACCGGACTCATCGTCATTGAAGCCTCGTTCGGGAGTTACTTACGGAGTCCTGGATTAGGGGGTATCCCGACAGCCGGATTATATCCTTTGGCCGGACTGTTGGACTATGAAGATACAAGATTGAAGACATCGTCTCGTGTCCGGATGGGACTCTACTTGGCATGGAAGGCAAGCTAGGCAATACGGATATGTATATCTCCTCCTTTGTAACCGACCTTGTGTAACCCTAGCCCCCTCCGGTGTCTATATAAACCGGAGGGTTTTAGTCCATAGGACAACATACAATCATACCATAGGCTAGCTTCTAGGGTTTAGCCTCTCCGATCTCGTGGTAGATCAACTCTTGTAATACTCATATCATCAAGAATAAATCAAGCAGGGCGTAGGGTTTTACCTCCATCAAGAGGGCTCGAACCTGGGTAAAACATAGTGTCCCCTGCCTTCTGTTACCATCCGCCTTAGACGCACAGTTCGTGACCCCCTACCCGAGATCCTCCTGTTTTGACACCGACACCTATCATATTAGGACTTATTTTATAGCCAAAGCAAATTACCATGCTGTTCTAAAAGACTCTCAAAATAATATAAGTGAAGCATGAGAGATCAATAATTTATATAAAATAAAACCACCACCGTGCTCTAAAAAGATATAAGTGAATCACTAGAGCAAAAATTATCTAGCTCAAAAGATATAAGTGAAGCACATAGAGTATTCTAATAAATTCTAATGCATGTGTGTCTCTCCAAAAGGTGTGTACATCAAGGATGATTGTGGTAAACTAAAAATCAAAGACTCAAATCATACAAGACGCTCCAAGCAAAACACATATCACGTGGTGAATAAAAATATAGCCTCAAGTAAAGTTACCGATAGACAAAGACAAAAGAGGGGATGCCTTCCAGGGCATCCCCAAGCTTAGGATTTTGGTTGTCCTTAAATTTTACCTTGGGGTGCCTTGGGAATCCCCAAGCTTAGGCTCTTGCCACTCCTTTGTTCCAAAATCCATCAAATCTTTACCCAAAAATTTGAAAACTTCACAACACAAAACTCAACAGAAAATCTCATGAGCTTCGCTAGTATAAGAAAACAAACCACCACTTTAATGTACTGTAATGAACTCATTCTTTATTTATATTGGTGTTAAACCTACTGTATTCCAACTTCTCTATGGTTCATACCCCCCCCCCCCGATACTAGCCATAGATTCATCGAAATAAGCAAACAACACACGAAAAACAGAATCTATCAAAAACAGAACAGTCTGTAGCACTCTGCAGGTTTCGAATACTTCTGTAACTCCAAAAATTCTAAAAAATTAGTAAGACCTAAATAATTTGTATATTGATCCACTTCAGTTGGAATTGGTAGTTTATCGCTCTCTGGTAAAAAAACGAAAATTATTCTCGTGAGCGCATACTTTCTGTTTTTTTCAGCAAGATCAAACAACAATCACCCAAGAAGATCCTAAAGGCTTTACTTGGCAAAAACACTAATTAAAACATAAAAACACAATCATATATAACATCCCAAATTTTCAATTTGGAATGTTATACATAGATCATTCATGCATATCATATTTTATTGCATTTCATTTGGCGATCCTCGAAATCCTAAGCAACTCAAGGACCCTCGGAGAGAGTTGGGGATTTCCGTGTTTTCATATTTGAGTTTTATCAAATATTGAAACGAGGATTTTTGTTTTAATTCTTTTTCTCTCCGAAAATATTTCATATTATAATATATGAGAGGAGATAATATGACTTCTCCAAAATAAATGAAATATTGGAGGAAAAATATTAAAATCAAATATTTGATTTTATTCGGAGTTTATTGATATTTTATATGAATTAGAAAAATTGCACGTTTTTCAAAGTTGCATTTTAGGGCCAACAAAATGTTCATCTCGTTCTAAATATTTTATTTAGATAGTGAAAATTTGTTTTGGCATTTTTATTTTTTTTACTTTGTTTTATAGGATTTTTTTGTTTCGGCGAAATTATTTTAAAAAAATTCCTCCGTCGACTCGGCCGAAGCCCAAGTCAGCCGGCCCACCTCCCCGCGCCGTCTCCTTCCAGGAGAACGGGAGCGCGCCGCCGCCCGCGAGGCCGAGCCCAGCCGGAACTCTCCCTCCCCGCGCCGCTTGCCCCCTCGCCCAAGCAAGCACCCCCCTCCTATAAGTACCCCACCCCTGCCCCCGATTTCCGCCACCACAGCCGCACC
>NC_057800.1:86195324-86297161 GCF_018294505.1 Triticum aestivum
CCATTCGTTTTTTATAAAAAAGAACCAATCTGGTTTTTTTAGAAAACCCTAGGTTTTTTTTTGAATCGATCGATTCACCGATTTTTCTCGGTTTAGTTATTTAGCGGACGTTCATTCGTACGTTCATTTTAACAAAAGGTGTTCACTTGTTAGCTGCAGACAGCGAACGTTCATTCGTTAGCCTGTTCGTCAGTTTTTCTTTTTCTCGGATTTTCCGTGATTATTTTTGATTGTGATTTCTGATCCGATTTTCGTTTTAGTTTATCTTTTCGCTCGTTTGATGGAATCAGCCGATTCAAGTGCCTAGATCTTCGTCTCGAAACCCTCTTTCTGTTTAATCAACTTGAACAAGGTTTTGATACTGTAAAATTTGACTTTAGTCCAGAATAGTAAATGGGCCTTGTTTCTTTCGCAGTTTGAGTTTCGTTGCCCCGTTTGATTTGATTCTTTTTGCAAACCGGAGTTCTTAAGTTGAACTTTCTGGTAAGACCTTCTTATTTGAGTTTTATCCATGCTTCTTTGCTTGATTGCTTATGTATGCTATTGCTTGTTTGCGATAGAACACCCGGAATGCGAAGGGTGCTACTTCGAATCTTTAGGTTTTGCGGGTCATCAGCAAGGCAAGTAACACTTTGATCATACCCCTTTATCACCCAGTTTTTATGCATTAGCTCCAATCCTCAAACATTGCATGATTAGGATGTGATTAACTTGTGGGTTGGGAAGTAGTTAATGAGGTAGAACCTATTGCCCTGTTTTTATCAAACCCTTGGGAGTTACTTCTACGTATTGCTTATATTGCTATGTTGTGCTCGTAGACGTGGTTTGGGTGAGTGAAATCCATGACATATGTGAGATTGTTAATTAATGGTTCAACTTAAGGTGGCAACTTGAATACACATCTGGGTGGATTGTTTGTCGGGCACCTGGAGAACCCAGTGTTGTCCTAGGATATCCCGGAGTACCCGTGTGATAATCCTAAGGTCCGCCACCCAGGTTCAAACGAAACTGAGATATTTCATGCTAGAAACTTTTGTGTGCAGCCACATGCTATTATGAGCTCTAGCATAGTTGAGTAAGTTACATGAGCTCTCGAAGTGGTGGATCAGCAGGTAGAGGGATGTAGGTTGGTATGGTCTGCCCGGAGTAAAGAGTAAATGTTTCTGAAAGACTGTGTCTCAGTCATCCGTTTCTCAAACACCCTGTAGTGCGAGAAATCCAACGGAGGAGATCGGGTCTTGTGCGGAAAAGTGCACAAACCTCTGCAGAGTGTACAATCTAATCATGGTTAGCCGTGTCCCCGGTTATGGACAATTCTTAAGTATCTAATACTTGGATTATCATATGTATCTCATCACTCTAAATTAATATTGTTGGGTTGATAATTACTTTTAATTGGGATTGAGTTGGTGGAACCTTCTCAATGATGTTTCAACTACCATGATAGTTAAATACAATCTATTCCTTTGTTGTAGGGAAAAATTGGCTTTTCGCAAAAACTATAACAAAAGAGCTTTCCACCAGCCAAATATGCATGTAGTGATAGCATTATTCTGTTTTTGCTCTACTGTGTTATATTGCCAGCATATTCCATGTGCTAACCCTTTTTCAGGCTACAACGTATTATGTTGCAGACTTTTCAGACGAGGAGTAAGGTTCGTTAGGTCGTTGCCGTGCAGCTCAGCTATGTCGTTGGAGTTGATGGACTCACTTTATCTTCCAAGCCTTCCGCTGTTATCGTATTAGATGGCCTTAAGCCATATTTATTGTAATAAGTTCTCTTTTGAGACATTCTTGTAATAAGTGTGTGATTGCTACTCTGTTATAAATCCTCAGAGTACTATGTGTGTCAGCATTACCGATCCAAGGATGATACTGGAGCATAGAGACTTGACCGTTTGAGGTCGGGTCGCTACAAGATGGTATCAGAGCACACGCTGAGTGTAGGACACGACCACTAAGCTAAAGCCCTAGATCGCTATTCTCTTCTCATTTCTGACTCCTCTCCATTTTCTACTCTTTAGGATGGCGGACGCAAGGAACAAGTTTGCACAACCGGATGAAGACACACCTTTTGGACGACACTTGAAGGAAGTTAGTAGGTACCTAAACATAGGAATACCAAGCTTCACCGGGACTTACAACGCCACTTTACCAGAAGAGGAGCGATGGATGATTCAAGTTCAAGTTCCAGGAAGGACATTCATGTCTGTCACTAAGCCCATAGAGTTTTCCTTTGATGCACCAACCTGGAGTCTAGGAAAGAGTATGGCAGCTCACATCACCATGGGACACATTGGAGAAGTTTATCAAAAGGAGCTTAAGGATACTATCTACCAGATTTGTGGGCGCTGAGATGAGCAATGGGAGATGATCAGCACCAGGAAAGATATATCAATTGCAGCTTTCATCCAAGAGTTAAACCAGCACATTCGTCGCCAGGTGTGCAGGCATGATAGATCTGAAGAAGGCGATGGCAAGGATCACGGAACTAGAGGAAGAACTCAAGGCTACACGCGAAGATTATGAGGAAGAAATCATCGTACTAGTGGAGAAGAATGATGATCTGGAAAGGAAGCTAGGAATATTCATGGGAGACCCCACACCAGGAGGAGAAGACGAAGAACCCAGGGAGATTCGTCCAGAGGACTACATCATCATCGACGACACCGACTCGGACCCCGACGATAGCGATGATGACTATGAAGACGAAGCTGGAGCAGACATCATGGAGTCTTTGACCGATCAATACTTTTAGTAGACCACCACATCAGTAGTAGTATTCCACCATATATATAATATAGTCCGAGCACTTTTGTAACGATAGTTAGATCGATTGTATGCCCTTGCTTGATTGATTGAGTGAAATGATTGTGTTTGTCTCATGTGCATATGGGTACTTGTCAGTGTCAAAACCAGCGGATCTCGGGTAGGGGGTCCCGAACTGTGCGTTTAAGGCGGATGGTCACAGGAGGCAGGGGACACGATGTTTACCCAGGTTCGGGCCCTCTTGATGGAGGTAATACCCTATGTCGTGCTTGATTGTTCTTGATGATATGAGTATTACAAGAGTTGATCTACCACGAGATTGTAGAGGCTAAACCCTAGAAGCTAGCCTATGGTATGATTGTATGTTTTCCTACGGACTAAACCCTCCGGTTTATATAGACACCGGAGGGGGCTAGGGTTACATAAGGTCGGTTACAAGGGAGGAGATCTACACATCCGTATTGCCTAGCTTGCCTTCCACGCCAAGGAGAGTCCCATCCGGACACGAGACGAAGTCTTCAATCTTGTATCTTCATAGTCCAACAGTCCGGCCAAGGGATATAGTCCGGATGTCCGGAGACCCCCTAATACAGGACTCCCTCACACTACTGGAATCTGGCACTTTGCCATCTGCCATGGCAGATGGCAAAGGCATGGTGGGCGGATGGCAAAGGCTTTGCCATCTGCTAGCAGATGGCAAACAGTTTCTCTGAAACCCTGCTGGCAAAGGCTTCTTTGCCATCTGCTGGCTAATGGCAAAGAGCCTATGGCTTTGCCATCAGCTGGCAGATGGCAAAGCCTCTTAACGGGGTTAGCCCCGTTAGAAGGCTAACGACATACTTTGCCGTCAGCCAGCAGATGGAAAAGGCTGCAGGCTCTTTGCCGTCTGCCAGCAGATGGCAAAGTATGCAAGCTCTTTGCCGTGTGCCAGCAGATGGCAAAGGCTGCATGCTTTGCCGTCTGCCAGCACATGGCAAAGAGCTTTGCCATCTGCAGGCAGATGGCAAAGAGCCCAAATAGGCCAGCCCAAATGTTACATGTAGATGGCACGTGGCCTCTTTGCCATCTGCCAGCTGATGGCAAAGCTCTTTGCCATCTGCCAGCAGATGGCAAAGTGACTATATTGCCCCATTTAATTTTGTTTTTTCTTATATCAATTTATTTTCACAGAAAATCAAACACAAATATATTTATATGACCAATATAGCATATTCAACACATATTACCAATAGTCATGAACACTTATATCCAATACATGTTACCAATAGTAGCAAGTTTCATCCGTATATATACATAGTTTCATCAATATTACACAGTTTCGTCCATAGGTAGCAAGTTTCACAAGGTCAAAACAGAAACTATTATATAATGTTACATGTAGATGGCATCGGCGGAGGGGTCTAGCCGTTCTTCTCGCACATGGACTGCACATTTGGTTTTGACGAGTCGGTCATATCTATTATATAATTAAAACAGAAGACAAATAAGACACCATGTTCATCCACATATATTAAATTATATCAACCGTTAGTTTTAGAGATTAAAGGCTAAGATTTAAAGATGTAAACGTTACATACAAATATTGTATATATGTCGTTTTTGGAACATAAGATGTTGTCACGTACATGTCTTTTTTTATTTAGAATTCAAGTAGCAAAGAACAAACATGTATAGGACAAGGAGACGTAAAAGACATATACATGTACAAAAAAGAATAGGCCAACACGTCTTAAATCAAAGTCGTAATCTTTTCCTTTAAAAAAAGAATAGGCATAGATGAGTACTGCAAATACATCAACCTACTAATACTATATGGAAGAGTCGGAGCACGTACCCAGAAAAAAGGAGTCCGGGCACACCAAAAAGAAAAAGGAGTCCGGCCAGAATACGGATCATCAACTTAATGAAGTTGGACCCCTTTTTTCTGTGTTCCCAAAATCATCACGTACTCCTGCTTTAGATAGTGCTTCACATTGGAACAAAAAACATCCCCTACCGAGATTAATATAAAGAAGAAAATATGTGTGCTGTCAAAAAAATAATAAGAAAAGATGCGTATGTACGCAACAAAGAGTGTGGGAGAAAAAGTTGGCAAACCACCTTTTGTTAAAAAATATTAAAAATAAGAAATATGCTAACGGTAATAAATCATTCCCCTAGAAATACGTGGGCATCTGTAGGTGCAAATAATTTATATTTTCATTCTCTCAAATTTATGTATGTTCTATTTATTTTGCAATGGATGATGATTTATGTTCTGATTACAATTGTTGAAATTCTACATATGGATGAAAAAAACATGGCATGGAAATTCTTCAATGTAAAATAAGTATTTGTCGTGACAGAAAGTCATGAATAAGACCACATCAAAGCAACATAGTGTACATCCTAAGATAAGACACATAAGTAAACATGCTATTAATTTATTTTGAACTTTGACCAGTAAGATATGCTAAGGTATAGGAATTGAACAAGTAAAAATTACTTTATGCCGTACACCATTTTGCTATTTTTCTGGCATATCATAAATGAAAAATCATAGTAAAAATCATGAACTGTAAACTGCAAATACTCGATTGTAAAATATATTTTGGAACAGATGGAACATTATATAATAATATTAGGATAAGGACATGTAAACCAACATCGAAAAGTCAGCACCTCAAGACAAATCTGTGAATATGCCGATCATTTATGCACGATGAGTTCAAATTTGTAGTAGTAATTGCATTGAAGGATACTGGTTGATTTACGAGTGAATAACCGAGTCAAATTTTAATTCTGGAAAGAAATGAGGGAGATGAGAGAGAAACATGCAACTATTATGGAAAGGTGGATGATTCTCAAGTACATATGGACATCTCAGCCATCTATGCTCCATAAGTTTAATTTGCAATAGTAACTATGATGACAGAGACCATTGGAGTGGCGAGCAAACAAATCGAGTCAAATTTTATTTCTTAGAAGAAATGAGGGAGGTGACAGAACGCACTAAAAGAGGGTTGAGTAAAAAGTCGGGATAAAGGAAATTATGTTAATTCTAGGTAGAGTGACCTCATGAGATATGATGCTAAGGGGCTCACAGAGTCGATGACCAAGGGATGAAGAGAATATCGAAAAAGAGAATTCACCACATTTTTCTAGATGGACTAAACACAACTGCCTTCGACAATATACTTCTAGCAATGGAAATAAACAAATGGTTGTGCCAAGCAAAAAAAATCTTTACATATATATAAATGATAGATAGCCATAAAAAACTAGATCAAATTAAAAAATATTACTTATATATGAATATCATTTTTCCCAGAAAAAACAGTTCGTTGAATTAGCCGAGTCGTTCCGGTTCCTCTCAGCCCACAAATTAGTGTATTCATGCAATGTAAACTTTCAAATAAGTCCATACAATTTCTATCCTCAAAATACTATTAATCTTGGTACCACACAAATCACACAGTGAAAAGTGTGCAAGTGTCTCTCAGCCAGCCTACAAACGATTGTACCCTTATAAACCATCACAAATAACCTTAACAGAAATTAAGACAATTAATTTGCAAAATAGCAGAAGTCATGATCAGGAAAGGACAGAACTAAATTCATTGTAGTGTTCTTCCATGTGAACCTAACAGTGTGAAACAGTGAACGAAAAATCATAGGTTACTTCTTACATGCTCATGCAAAGACTGGAAACTAGTCCATCTACGGTGGCATTACATAACACATGGTATTTACCAAACCTGGCCGTAGGAATAAAAGGGGGCCGGGCAGCGTGGATTCTCGGCGTGTCCGCATGGCAGTTTTTGGAGCGGGTAACTGCATCATCGCGTCACGCCCGGCGCAACCGCTTGCGCACGAACGTGCATGATCATGCGCCGGCCCCAAACACTGGCAGCGCGTGTGGAGGGACTAGGGCAGAGCACCCAGAGGGACGCGAGAGTAGAGCGCGCACGGCGGGACGCGAGCAGAGCGCGTCGCGGCCGCCTGAACCGCAAGCAACCACGCGCACAGAGCAGTTGAACAGGCAGGAAATGGTCGCGTACAAGCCGGCCGACAGTTACCATGCTGCGTAGAGAGCGGCCGTGTGCTACCACCTTCGTCTATTCTATAGTCTCCTTTATATTCTGTGCCATACTTTGCCCTCAAATTTAACCAAGAAAATGTTAATGCATGTTTTAAAAATTATATAATTGGAAACGATGTTCAAGTACAAATCCAACTATATATTCTTTGGCGACATGCATTCATATTTTATTAGTTAAATCATACTTATAAACTAGGATGGTGGTATAGAAGGTAATTAAATCACAAACGTTTTTATTAACCGTATGTGTACGTGGCCTTTCGTCCCTGATGTCTACTACACAACCTTATTCTTGTAGACGTTGTTGGGCCTCCAAGTGCAGAGGTTTGTAGGACAGTAGCAAATTTCCCTCAAGTGGATGACCTAAGGTTATCAATCCGTAGGAGGCGTAGGATGAAGATGGTCTCTCTCAAGCAACCCTGCAACCAAATAACAAAGAGTCTCTTGTGTCCCCAACATGCCCAATACAATGGTAGATTGTATAGGTGCACTAGTTCGGCGAAGAGATGGCGAAACAAGTGGTATATGGATAGTAGATAAAGGTATTTGTAATCTGAAATAATAAAAACAGCAAGGTAACAAGTGATAAAAGTGAGCGTAAATGGTATTGCAATGCTAGGAAACAAGGCCTAGGGTTCATACTTTCAGTAGTGCAAGTCCTCTCAACAATACTAACATAATTGGATCATAAAACTATCCCTCAACATGCAACAAAGAGTCACTCCAAAGTCACTAATAGCGGAGAACAAACGAAGAGATTATGGTAGGTTACGAAACCACCTCAAAGTTATTCTTTCCAATCAATCCGTTGCGCTATTCCTATAAGTGTCACAAACAGCCCTAGAGTTCATACTAGAATAACACCTTAAGACACAAATCAACCAAAACCCTAATGTCACCTAGATACTCCAATGTCACCTCAAGTATCCGTGGGTATGATTATACGACATGCATCACACAATCTCAGATTCATCAATTCAACCAACACAAAGGACCTCAAAGAGTGCCCCAAAGTTTCTACCGAAGAATCACGATGAAAACGTGTGCCAACCCCTATGCATAGGTTCATGGGAGGAACCCGCAAGTTGATCACCAAAACATACATCAAGTGAATCACGTGATATCCCATTGTCACCACAGATATCCACGGCAAGACATACATCAAGTGTTCTCAAGTCTTTGAAGACTCAATCCGATAAGATTACTTCAAGGGGAAAACTCAGTTCATTACAAGAGAGAAGAGGGGGAGGAGAAACATAAGATCCAACTATAATAGCAAAGCTCATGATACATCAAGATCGTGCCAAATCAAGAACATGAGAGAGAGAGAGATCAAACACATTGCTACTGGTACATACCGCCAGCCCTGAGGGAGAACTACTCCCTCCTCGTCATGGAGAGCACCAGGATGATGAAGATGGCCACCGGAGAAGGATTGCCCCCTCCGGCAGGGTGCCGGAATGGGTCTAGATTGGTTTTTGGTGGCTACTGAGGCTTCTGGCGGCAGAACTCCCGATCTATTGTATGTTCTGGAAGTTTTAGGGTACGATGATGTATATGGGTGCAGGAAGTACGTCGGAGGAGCCACGAGGGCCCCACGAGGCAGGGGGCGCGCCCTAGGGGGGTGGGCGTGCCCCCCACCCTCGTGGGCAGCTCCCGTATCTCCTGACGTGGAGTCCAAGTCTATCTGGTTGCTTTCGTTCCAAAAATAACTTCTCCAGTTGATTTCGTTGCGTTTTGACTCCGTTTGATATTCCTTTTCCTCGAAACACTGAAATAGGCATAAAACAGGAAATCTGGGTTGGGCCTCCGGTTAATAGGTTAGTCCCAAAAATAATATAAAAGTGGAAAATAAATCCAAATATTGCCCAAAACAGAAGATAATATAGCATGGAGCAATCAAAAATTATAGATATGTTGGAGATGTATCAAGCATCCCCAAGCTTAATTCCTGCTCGTCCTCGAGTAGGTAAATGATAAAAAAAATTGATGTGGAATGCTACTTGGGATAATTTCAATGTAATTCTTCTTACTTGTGGTATGAATATTCAGATACGAAAGATTCAAGACAAAAGTTCATATTGACATAAAAATAATAATACTTCAAGCATACTAACAAAGCAAATATGTTTTCTCAAAATAACATGGCTAAAGAAAGTTATCCCTACAAAATCATATAGTCTGGCTATGCTCTATCTTCACCACACAAAATATTCATATCATGCACAACCCCGATGACAAGCCAAGTAATTGTTTCATACTTTTAATGTTCTCAAACTTTTTCAATCTTCACGCAATACATGAGCGTGAGCCATGGACATAGCACTATAGGTGGAATAGAATGGTGGTTGCGGAGAGGAAAAAAGGGAGAAGATAGTCTCACATCGACTAGGCGTATCAACGGGCTATGGAGATGCCCATCAATAGATATCAATGTGAGTGAGTATATGGAAGTGACAACATAGGAGACTCTCTATCATGAAGATCATGGTGCTACTTTGAAGCACAAGTGTGGTAAAAGGATAGTAGCATTGTCCCTTTTATTTTTTATTTTTTTGGCCTTTCTTTTTTTTGGCCTTTATATTTTTTTATTTGGCCTTTCTCCTTTTTTTGGGACAATGCTCTATTGAATGATGATCATCACACTTCTATTTATTTACAACTCAATGATACAACTCGATACTTAGAACAAGATATGACTCTATATGAATGCCTCCGGCAGTGTACCGGGATGTGCAATGATGCATGAGTGACATGTATGAAAGAATTATCAATGGTGGCTTTGCCACAAATACGATGTCAATTACATGATCATGCAAAGCAATATGACAATGATGAAGCATGTCATAATAAACGGAATGGTGGAAAGTTGCATGGAAATATATCTCGGAATGGATATGGAAATGCCATAATAGGTAGGTATGGTGGCTGTTTTGAGGAAGGTAAATGGTGGGTTTATGGGACCGGCGAAAGGTGCGTGGTACTAGAGAGGCTAGCAATGGTGGAAGGGTGAGAGTGCGTATAATCCATGGACTCAACATTAGTCATAAAGAACTCACATACTTATTGCAAAAATCTATTAGTTTTCGAAACAAAGTACTATGCGCATGCTCCTAGGGGGATAGATTGGTAGGAAAAGACCATCGCTCGTCCCCGACCGCCACTCAAAAGGAAGACAATCAATAAATAAATCATGCTCCGACTTCATCACATAACGGTTCACCATACGTGCATGCTATGGGAATCACAAACTCAACACAAGTATTTCTCAAATTCACAACTAATAAACTAACATGACTCTAATATTACCATCCTCATATCTCAAAACAATCATCAAGTATCAAACTTTTCTTAGTATTCAACATACTCATAAGAGAATTTTATTATTCTTGAATACCTAGCATATTAGGATTTTAAGCAAATTACCATGCTATTTAAGACTCTCAAAATAATATAAGTGAAGCATGAGAGTTCATCTATTTCTTCAAAATAAAACTACGACCATGCTCTAAAAGATATAAGTGAAGCACTAGAGAAAATGACAAACTACTCTGAAAGATATAAGTGAAGATCAATGAGTAGTCGAATAATTATGCAACTATGTGAAGACTCCCTAACATTTAATAATTTCAGATCTTGGTACTCTTATTCAAACAGCCAGCAAAGCAAAATAAAACGACATCTAAGAATAGCAAACATCATGTGAAGAAGCAAGAACTTAGGATCAACCGATACTAACCGATAGTTGTTGAAGAAGAAAGGTGGGATGCCAACGGGGCATCCCCAAGGTTAGATGCTTGAGACTTCTTGAAATATTATCTTGGGGTGCCTTGGGCATCCCCAAGCTTGAGCTTTTGTGTCTCCTTAATTCCTCTGATATCAAGGTATACCTAAATCTCAAAAGCTTCATCCACACAAAACTCAACAAGGACTCATGAGATAAGTTAGTATAAAACATTGCCAAAACCTTATCATACTCTACTGTAGCAAATCACTAAAATTATTATTCAACATTGCATACTAAATGCCTCTGCATATTTAATAGTCCTATCCTCAAATAGAGTCATTAAAGAAGCAAACATATGCAAACAATGCAAACATAACAGCAATCTGCCTAAACAGGATAGTCTGTAAAGAATGCTGCAACATCCATACTTACCTAGCTCCAAAAATTATAAGAGAAAATTCCCACTGTAGTAAATTTATCAGAACTTAATATGCAAAATTTTCAACATTTTATCACATTCTGACTTTTCTGGGGAATTATTGCAACAGCAGTAAACTTTCTGTTTTCAAACAGCAACATGTATACTTGTAACATAGGCATAGTAAAGACTATTAATGCCACTTTTATTTAAATAAAAGATGAAAAACATTGTTCTAAATAACAGAAAGCAAATCCTAACAAAATAAATTGACGCTCCAAGCAAAACACATATCATGTGGTAAATAAAAATATAGCTCCAAGTAAAGTTACCGATGAACGAAGACAAAAGAGGGGATGCCTTCCGGGGCATCCCCAAGCTTAGGCTCTTGGTTGTCCTTGAATATTCCTTGGGGTGCCTTGGGAATCCCCAAGATTAGTATCTTGCCACTCTTTATTCCATAGTCCATCGAATCTTTACCCAAAACATGAAAACTTCACAACACAAAACATAACAGAAAACTCGTAAGCTCCGTTAGCGAAAGAAAACAAAACACCACTTCAAGGTACTGTAATGAACTCATTATTTATTTATATTGGTGTTAAACCTACTGTATTCCAACTTCCCTATGGTTTATAAACTATTTTACTAGCCATAGATTCATCAAAATAAGTAAACAACACACAAAAAACAGAATCTGTCAAAAACAGAACAGTCTGTAGTAATCTGGATCAAACGTATACTTCTGGAACACATAAAATTCTCAAATAAATTGCTGGACCTGAGGAAGTTATCTATTAATAATCTTCAAAAATAATTAACTAAATATCACTCTCCAAATAAAAATGGCAGCAATTCTCATGAGCGCTAAAGTTTCTATTTTTTACAGCATGATCAACAGGACTCTCCCCAAGTCTTCACAAAGGTTCTACTTGGCACAAACACTAATTAAAAGCATAAAACCACATATAAACACAGGCTAGATGAATTATTTATTATTAAATAGGAACAAAAAGCAAGGAACTAAAATAAAATTGGGTTGCCTCCCAACAAGCGCTATCTTTTGACGCCCCTAGCTAGGCATGATGATTTCAATGATGCTCACATAAAAGATAAGAATTGAAACATAACGAGAGTATCATGAAGAATATGACTAGCACATTTAAGTCTAACCCACTTCCTATGCATAGGTATTTTGTGAGAAAACAACTTATGGGAACAATAATCAACTAGCATAGGAGGGCAAAACAAGCATAACTTCAAAATTCTAAGCACATAGAGAGGAAACTTGATATTATTGCAATTCCTACAAGCATATGTTCCTCCCTCATAATAATTTTTAGTAGCATCATGAATGAATTCATCAATATAACCAGCACCTAAAGCATTCTATTCATGATCTACAAGCATAGAAAATTTGCTACTCTCCACATAAGCAAAATTCTTCTCAATCGGAATAGTGGGAGCAAACTCAACAGAGTAACTATCATGGGATTGAAAATTGAAATCAAGATGACAAGTTTCATTGTTATTATTATTCTTCAAAGCATACGTGTCATCACAATAATCATCATAGATAGGAGGCATACTTTCATCATAGTAAATTTGCTCATCAAAACTTGGGGGACAAAAAATATCATCTTCATCAAACATAGCTTCCCCAAGCTTGTGGCTTTGCATATCATTAGCATCATGGATATTCAAGGAATTCATACTAACAACATCGCAACCATGCTCATCATTCAAATATTTAGTGCCAAACATTTTATAGATTTCTTCTTCTAGCACTTGAGCACAATTATCCTTTCCATCATACTCACGAAAGATATTAAAAAGATGAAGCGTATGAGACAAACTCAATTCCATTTTTTTATAGTTTTCTTTTATAAACTAGACTAGTGATAAAACAAGAAACTAAAAGACTCGATTCCAAGATCTAAAGATATACCTTCAAGCGCTAACCTCCCCAGCAACAGCGCCAGAAAAGAGCTTGATGTCTACTACACAACCTTCTTCTTGTAGACGTTGTTGGGCCTCCAAGTGCAGAGGTTTGTAGGACAGTAGCAAATTTCCCTCAAGTGGATGACCTAAGGTTTATCAATCCGTAGGAGGCGTAGGATGAAGATGGTCTCTCTCAAGAAACCCTACAACCAAATAACAAAGAGTCTCTTGTGTCCCCAACACACCCAATATAATGGTAGATTGTATAGGTGCACTAGTTCGGCGAAGATATGGTGAAACAAGTGGTATATGGATAGTAGATAAAGGTATTTGTAATCTGAAATAATGAAAACAGCAAGGTAACAAGTGATAAAAGTGAGCGTAAACAGTATTGCAATGCTAGGAAACAAGGCCTAGGGTTCGTACTTTCACTAGTGCAAGTCCTCTCAACAATACTAACATAATTGGATGATAAAACTATCCCTCAACATGCAACAAAGAGTCACTCCAAAGTCCCTAATAGCAGAGAATAAACGAAGAGATTATGGTAGGGTACGAAACCACCTCAAAGTTACCTTAAGACACAAACAGCCCTAGAGTCCGTACTAGAATAACACCTTAAGACACAAATCAACCAAAACCCTAATGTCACCTAGATACTCCAATGTCACCTCAAGTATCTGTGGGTATGATTATACGATATGCATCACACAATCTCAGATTCATCTATTCAACCAACACAAGGGACCTCAAAGAGTGCCCCAAAGTTTCTATCGGAGAATCACGACAAAAACGTGTGCCAACCCCTATTCATAGGTTCATGGGAGGAACCCGCAAGTTGATCACCAAAACATACATCAAGTGAATCATGTGATATCCCATTGTCACCACAGATATCCATGGCAAGACATACATCAAGTGTTCTCAAGTCTTTAAAGACTCAATTCGATAAGATTACTTCAAGGGGAAAACTCAATTCATTACAAGGAGAAGAGGGGGAGGAGAAACATAAGATCCAACTATAATAGCAAAGCTCGCGATACATCAAGATCGTGCCAAATCAAGAACACGAGAGAGAGAGAGAGATCAAACACATAGCTACTGGTACATGCCCTCAGCCCCGAGGGAGAACTACTCCCTCCTTGTGATGGAGAGCAACGGGATGATGAAGATGGCCACCGGAGAAGGATTTCCCCCTCCGGTAGGGTGCCGGAACGGGTCTAGATTGGTTTTCGGTGGCTACGGAGGCTTCTGGCGGCGGAACTCCCAATCTATTGTATGTTCTGGAAGTTTTAGGGTACGGTGATATATATGGGTGCAAGAAGTACGTCGGAGGAGCCATGGGGGCCCCACGAGGCAGGGGCGCTCGCCCTAGGGGGGTGGGCGCGCCCCCACCCTCGTGGGTAGCTCCCGTATCTCCTGACGTGGAGCCCAAGTCTATCTGGTGGCTTTCGTTCCAAAAATAACTTATCCAGTTGATTTCTTTCCGTTTTGACTCTGTTTGATATTCCTTTTCCTCGAAACACTGAAATAGGCATAAAACAGCAAATCTGGGCTGGGCCTCCGGTTAATAGGTTAGTCCCAAAAATAATATAAAAGTGGAAAATAAAGCCCAATATTACCCAAAATAGTAGATAATATAGCATGGAGTAATAAAAAATTATAGATACATTGGAGACATACCAGTCCTCCTCTCGGACGTCTTGTCACCCCGCTACCGCAGACGGCTTCCAATGCAAGCTTGCGCAGCGCGCGGGGGCATTCTTTTGGCCAAACAGTGGCGCCAATGAATCGTCAGTGAGCCTGTTCCCGCGCAACCTCATAGGTGCCCACGCAAGCTTCCCGCCCGACTCGGTGAAATTCCCCAAAATTCCAATGCTTACCGGCCTACTATAAAAACCCTCACGGCCGGCGAGTCCTGCATCGCATTTTCCCCTCCCTCCCTATAGCTTATATTGTTTGCTTCTCCCACAATCGCCAATGGCACCGGTCCACCGTTGTCGCTTAGCCACTCTGCCGTTATCAGAGGACAGCTCCAGCTGGCAGGCAACACCGTGGCGGCGGCGCAGTCCCCGGCGTAGTGTATTGTCTGTGGCGTCCCTATTGGGTGTGCGCGGAACACCCACCACACACTCCGCCCCCGGTGCCCGTCGGGACCTATTGCCGGCCATCGTTGCCGCCACACCACCGTCGAAAGCCAGGGCCATCGTGCGCTCCACCACCATGGCCCAAAGGTCGGAGGTGGTCGTCGTGGCCGCCACCCCACTGCCGGCCACTGTGGCCATCACCCACTCCGCCACCGCGGCCCGAAGGCGGGAGGTGGTGGTCGTGGCTGATACGTCTCCAACCTATCTATAATTTTTGAATGCTCCATGCTATATTATCTACTATTTTAGACATTATTGGGCTTTATTTTCCACTTTTATATTATTTTTGGGACTAACCTATTAACCGGAGGCCTAGCCCAGAATTGTTGTTTTTTGCCTGTTTTAGGGTTTTGACGAAAAGGAATATCAAACTGAGTCCAAACGGAATGAAACCTTCGGAAACATGATTTTCTCATCAGATAAGATCCAGGAGACTTGGACCCTCCGTCAAGAAAGCCACGAGGTGCTCACGAGGGTAGGGGCGCCCCCTAGGGCACGCCCCCTGCCTCGTGGGCCCCTCAAAGCTCCACCGATGTACTTCTTCCTCCTATATATATCCACGTAGCTCCAAAGATTGAGGACGGAGCCAAAAACATAATTCCACCACCGCAACTTTCTGTATCCATGAGATCCCATCTTGGGGCCTGTTCCGGAGCTCCATCGGAGGAGGCATGGATCACGGAGGGCTTCTACATCATCATCCAAGCCCCTCCGATGATGTGTGAGTAGTTTACTTCAGACCTACGAGTCCATAACTAGTAGCTAGATGGCTTCTTCTCTCTTTTTGGATCTCAATACAATGTTCTCCCCCTCTCTCGGGGAGATCTATTCGATGTAATCTTCTTTTTGCGGTGTGTTTGTTGAGACCGATGAATTGTGGGTTTATGATCAAGTCTATCTATGAATAATATTTGAATCTTCTCTGAATTCTTTTATGTATGAGTGGTTATCTTTGCAAGTCTCTTTGAATTATCAGTTTGGTTTGGCCTACTAGATTGGTTGTTCTTGCCATGGGAGAAGTGCTTTGCTTTGGGTTCAATCTTGCGGTGTCCTTTCCCAGTGACAGAAGGGGCAGCAAGGCACGTATTGTATTGTTGCCATCGAGGATAACAAGATGGGTTTTTTATCATATTGCATGAAACTGTTCCTCTACATCATGTCATCTTGCTTAAGGTGTTACTCTGTTTTTAACTTAATACTCTAGATGCATGCTGGATAGCGGTCGGTGAGTGGAGTAATAGTAGTAGATGCAGAATCATTTCGGTCTACTTGTCTCGGACGTGATGCCTATATACATGATCATACCTAGATATTCTCATAACTATGCTCAATTCTGTCAATTGTTGAACAGTAATTTGTTCACCCACCGTAGAATACTTATGCTCTTGAGAGAAGCCACTAGTGAAACCTATGGCCCCCGGGTCTCTTCCTCATCATATCAATCTCCATCACTTTACTATTGCCTTGCTTTTACTTTGCTTTTACTTTATTTATTTTGCATCTCTACACCAAAAATATTTATCATCTCTATCAGATCTCACTTTCGTAAGTGACCGTGAAGGGATTGACAACACCTAAGTGCATTGGTTGCGTTGAGCTATTGTTTTTGTGTCGGTATGTGGGACTCGAGTGTAGCCTCCTACTGGATTGATACCTTGGTTCTCAAAAACTGAGGGAAATACTTACGCTACTATGCTGCATCATCCCTTCTCTTTAGGGAAATCCAACACAGTGCTCAAAAGGTAGCAGTGGCCGCCACCCCGTCATCGGCCGCCATGGCCGCCAGCCCACCATCGACCGCCGGGGTCATCACCCGCTCCGCCACCGCCGCCCGAAGGCGAGAGGTAGAGGTGGATGCCCGCACATGCGTCAGCGACCTTGCGCCCTACACCGAGTTCCTGCAGGAGGAGGAGGAGCGCCTCGTCGAGCACACAAAGAGCCTTACCCCCGCCGTGGCCACGGCACACGCCGCCTCAGAGGCGAGGAATCAGGAGATCTACGAGGAGAACCACCGCTTCGAGAGGGGTCGTCTGGAGTGGCAGAGGGCGTTCGAGGTGAGCGTCGCTGAAGCTGCAACAGCGGCAGGCACCGTATTGCGGTTGCCCAGCTCGTCGGTAGGTTCCTCCTCCTCCGCCTCTTACGGAGCACGCTCGGCAGAGGAGAGGCAGCCGGAAGTAGTACAAAGCCCCTCCGCAGTAGTAGTAGTAGTAGTAGTAGTAGTAGTAGTAGTAGTAGTAGTAGTAGTAGTAGTAGTAGTAGTAGTAGTAGTATTAGTAGTAGTAGTATTTAGGGGATATTTTGTTCAGTTCATCTGACTATAGATGTGGTGGAACTGTACAACATACTTAAAATTAGCTACTATATATAGTTGAACTAGCTATTTCAGTACGTGGTTGGCAACAATTGGGGAAAAGTTTGGTCAGTTCAGCTGTCGAGTTGAACTGTTCGTATAAATTAAGAATGACTGCTTAATCTATGAATAAAATCTATGCTTAATTACTGAATTTTAGTTGCAAAAGTTAGATACTGCTAGTGATTTTTAGCATCATATTTTGACAAATCACATTGTTACAAGGATTGACAAATCTTACCAAATTGTTTGTACGTGGTTGCACACGGGCCATCCAAAACAACCGTTTGCATTGAAGGGATGCACAAATCCTGTGCTACTCTCACTTTGCATACGGGTGTTCTATCTAAAACGTTTGCGATCAAGAGTAGCAGAAATCCTGCTCGACACATATTCACTTGGCTTCTTGGGGAAGCTGTCGGTTTGCATACGGGTGTTCTAACTAAAATGTTTGCGATGATTGTTTTATATTTAAAAAGAGAATTCAACTGTGTCTTGGGCGCCATTAATGGAGAGGATGCGAGCAAGGTGGGCGGCCATGGAAGTCAAAGGGCTTGCTTCCCAGTGAGCATGCGCAGCGTATAGCTCGCACGTTTCCCGGTGAGCCTACGCATTCGAGGACAGCTTGCACGCCTCTCGGTCAGCCTGCGCACCGGACGACACTCGCACACCTCCCATTCAATCAAGGTCAAGAAGCTATCCGCACGGCACCTCGTATAGCCATTAAACCAAGACACATGGCGTCACATGAATGGTTAACAAAACACACACGGTTTGAATTATACAAACGTTTGAGATATTAAAGTGGCAGATATTTTTTCGAAATGTCTTTGTTGGTTGTCATTATTCGGGTGTGCCATCTCTCAAAATGGACACAAAAAATACCACAGCATGTCGGGTGCCATTCCTTGATAGCATGCCAAGTTTCATGAATTTCAGACAAGTTTTGGATTTACTAGAATTTAAAAACCAGGCATCTCAATGTTTTGCCGGCAATCAACTGTGCCCTGGTGTTTGAAATTCATTCCCATTTATTGCATGGGACCTAAGCATGCACCCAAGGACACTGATTTGATTTTTAACTAATTTATATGCACTGGAGCATTTGTATGTAGTTCAAATTTGAATTATGCATAGAAATGCATTAAAAACTCACTTAATGCACAAAAATGTCCAAAAGAACCCCGAAAAATCACAAAAATTGACACAACACTCCTGTTGTTCTATGTTGACACGAGAAAAAAATTTGAAAGCAATAAGAGGCAATGGATATCGTTTCGTCCCCAAAGGTGGGACGTTCCCTATCGAAAACCATCATGCTTGTTGTGAGAAGCTCCGGTTTGTGAGAAGCATATACCCAAACCTGCCCCAAATGGGACACAAATTTTACCACGACATGTTGATGCCGCTCCATGATAGCATGCCAAGTTTCATGAATTTTAGATAGGTTTTCGATTTACTAGAATTTAAAAACCAAGCATCTCAAGGTTTTGCCGGCAATCAACGGTGCCCTAGTGTTTGAAATTCATTCCCATTTCTTGCATGGGACCTAAGCATGCACCCAAGGACACAGATTTGATTTTTCAACCAATTTATATGCACTGGAGCATGTGCATGTAGTTCAAATTTGAATTATTCCCCTGAAATGGCTAGAAAATCAATTTATTGTATAAAATGTACAAATGACCCCTGAATAATTCCAATTCTTTTACGACACACATATAGTTGCATGTTCACTCCAAATAAAAGGTCTAACAATTCAAACACCGTCCATTGCCACTGTGACCCATTATGTAATTCAAATCAAGATGAAAAATCAAGTAGATCGCACATAGTTTATTATCAGCAACCGTGTGAGATGCAGCACAAAATATCCTGGAGCACCGTCGGTGTATAGTACGCCTATGGCTTACGCGAGAAGGGGTGTCGACGACTGTTGGGGATATGATTATTGGAGGTAAACCGGCCAGGAATGGCTGGGTTAGCTCCATGAAGATAGAAGCCCATGAAGACATGAGGATGGTGGCGCTTTACGAAGGCCCAAGGCCCAAAGGCGGGTTAAAGCCTGCAGATGTAAACCGACTCTGTCATGTAACTTGTATTGTAAGTTAGAGGAATAGAGACCGAGCCGGACACGTGTATGATCCGGCCTCGGGACTCTGTAAACCAGTGGGTGTCAACCTATGTATATAAAGGGAAGACCCGGCCATGGTTTAGGGACAATAGACAACAACTCGAGAGCCAGACAAAGCGGATTCGCTCCCTGGTCATCGAAACCATAGCAATACCAGTCACAACTAGATGTAGGCTTTTACCTTCATCGAAGGAGCCGAACTAGTATAAAAACCCTCATGCCCCTTGTCCGGTTTAACCCCTTTAAGCTAACCCGTAGCGATGGCTCCACGACTAAGTCCTTTCACGAGGACATCTGTCGTGACAAACCCATGATAGTTGGCGCATGGTGGTTTCAAGTTCTTAAAGGGCAGCTGTCGGTGTCAAAACCGGCGGATCTCGGGTAGGGGGTCCCGAACTGTGCGTCTAGGCCGGATGGTAACAGGAGACAAGGGACACGAAGTTTTACCCAGGTTCGGGCCCTCTTGATGGAGGTAAAACCCTACGTCCTACTTGATTAATATTGATGATATGGGTGTTACAAGAGTAGATCTACCACAAGATCAGAGAGGCTAAACCCTAGAAGCTAGCCTATGGTATGATTGTATGTTGTCCTATGGACTAAAACCCTTCGGTTTATATAGACACCGGAGAGGGTTAGGGTTACACAAGGTTGGTTACAAAGGAGAAGATATCCATATACGTATTGCCTAGCTTGCCTTCCACGCCAAGTAGAGTCCCATCCGGACACGAGACGAAGTCTTCAATCCTGTATCTTCATAGTCTAACAGTCCGTCCAATGGAGATAGTCCGGCTATCCGGAGACCCCCTAATCCAGGACTCCCTCAATAGCCCCCGAGCCAGGCTTCAATGATGATGAGTCCGGCGCGCAGTGTTATCTTCGGCATTACAAGGCGGGTTCCTCTCCAAATTCTGTGCACCTGTTTAAATAATGTCCGGTTTCTTGTGACGGTTTGTACTCCTTGGCCTCTGCGCCTAATAATGGCCATTTTCCACGTGTCGAGTGAATGTGAAGAGCCAAGGTGTTTTCACATTTACCCCCTAGCTATGTAAATAAGCCGCCTATTTAAAAAGACGAGGATTTAGATCCAAATCACATCATCCTCCCTTGCCGAGTCTTCCTCGGAGCGCACCCGACAGAGATCCATTCCACCATGGCCGGTTGTCGCAGCTCCTCCTCTCGCACCCCCAGTTCCAAGCCTGGAGATTGGGAGAGATGTTCCATCCCGCACAGCAAATTGGTGATGCTTCAGTCCAAGGGATTTCTTCCCCCAGCGTACCTGGTCCCGGTTCGAGCCGGGCTTGCCACCTATAATGGCGGAGAGCAAGTGGAGAGCCGTCCCAATCCCTCTAAGGGAGAGCAGGTATGCCTTGTCCCTTATCTGGTAAGAGGGCTCGGATTTCCAATTCATCCGTTTCTCCGTGGGCTTCTGGAGTTCTATGGCCTCCAGCTACACAACCTCACGCCTGCCTCCCTGCTGCATATCGCGGGATTCGTAGCCCTTTGTGAGTTATTTTTGGGATGTGAGGCTCATTTCACTCTGTGGAAGAAGCTGTTCTGCCTTGTGCCCCGTTCTAAGAAGGGATCAATATATCAAGTGGGCAGAGCCGAAGTGTGGCATATTGCCGGGACCGGATACCTGTCCGGGACTCTGAAGAAGATGTCCGAAGACTGGCCTTCAGAATGGTTTTATATAGAAGATGTCCCCCTTCCGGACCCTATTCGGATTGGCCTTCCTATGTTCGACAATGCCCCCTTTGAAGAAGCGCCGAAGCTGGCGCCTCGGAGCTCCCTGGAGGAAGACAACAGGGACATTCTTTATCTGATGAGCCGGATAAGTTCTTTAGCTCGATCCGGATTGACCATGATCGAGGTCATGGCTCTATGCATTATGCGGGGGGTGCAGCCGCTCTAGTATAGAGGCCACCCCATGTGGGATTTCAACGGGGAGGATGACACCACCCGCCACGGCCGCAAAGGGCCGGGATCGGCTACTGATCTAATAAAGATCTTGTCCACTTTGTACAAGGGAGAAGAGGAGGAATTCCATTGTGTCAACCCACAGGGCGGATTGTCCATGTACAATCCTCCGCGCTGGGTAAGCGGAGACTTTTTCTCGCCCATCCGTTTCGTATTCCCATAGTTTAAGTATTCATTCTAGAGATTTCATCGCGGGAGCTGCGCCAAGCAGTAAAGGAGATAAACAGCCCTCCTCCACAGCCTGAGGACCCTGGATGGTCCCTTGACCCGGCCTCTCAGGAGGATCCGTTCATATCCGTGGAGCTGATTGACGGGGTATTTTACCAAGGGAGTAATGACAATACCTTGGTAGCCATTATGGCTAATTACCCTAGGCTAGTTCCAGCCTCAAAGGTGACTGAGACCGAAGTCCTAGTACTTAAAAAGGGATCCATCCTTGTGCTCCTTTGTTTCTTGCCATATAACAACCGTGTTTTGCAGGGGAGGTCCTCAGCGCAGAAGGCCGAGCCCGTGGCAACCAGCCAGCAAGGGGCCGCTAGGCCAGGTAGGCTGTAAAGATCCGCAGTCTGGATTGAGGCACCCGCGCAGCGGTATGACGGGCCATCTTTATTACAAGACATTATTTACAGAGGCATACAAACGCCCATGCCTTCTTTTCAGGAAAAAGAGCGCTCGCTGGACTAGACTCGGAGAGGCTACCTATCGCGCCTCCACAAGCCAGGCTCCAAGGGCGGACTCATAGGTGCGAATGAGTACAAGGCGTGCGCCGGGTGCTCCTCCGACAGAGGATACAGATAGACTGTCCGCCACCCATTCCGAGGTGGAAAGTGCCATGAACCACAGGTGTCACCGGACTGTTCTTCGTGACGCTTGTTTCTCCCCAGAGGCATTGGATGCCTTCAACTCGAGAGACGCGCACCTCCGTGCCGCTCAAAATGGTCTGGCCAGAGCCACGGAGTAGTATGTAAAAGACATACGTGTGAGAAAATTTGATGATTATATATATCAGTAGCCCCTGAGACTTGAAACAGTTAGGATAACTGATTTAAGGATCATTTTTTATTTAGGTTCTTACAGAAAAGAATCCTCAACTGTCCCAGGAGCTAGAAGAGTGCAAAGCCCAACTTCAGGCCGCACTGGCCGCAGCAGGGGAGCCCAAAGAGACCCCCTTTGGTAACATATCCGTCAAATGATAAGTATCATATTAGAATGCGGCTTTATATGCAGATCTGACGATAAAATTGCATATGACGTTGGAGTGAATCCGGATAAGAAGCAACTCATACGCCAGCTAAAGGCTGGTGAGAGCATGCTTACAAGTGTGAGGCAGGAGAAGAATGATCTCCAAGATGCCAACACCAAGCTGGGCGTGGAACTAAAAGATGTCCGTGCCCAACTGTCGGACTCTGTTAAGGAGAATCGACGGCTTTGACACGTCATATTGAGTAAGTGCTTGAACGAACTTTGAAAAAGAGTTCGGCGAGGAAGCTGGCTGACAGAGTTATGTCTATAGGTATGTTAACATGTCATCCTGCCGAGGAGATGCCTAGTTCAACGGGTGATCTTCTTCCCGAGCTCGCACAGTTGCACGAATGAGTTCGGCAGGTGATGCAAGGCGTTGCCCAGGCCTTGTGGCCGTCCGTCTCCATACCCGAAGTCCTTGGAGAGCTTGCAGAAAAGCTGAAGGGATCACGACGGCTCTTCTAATTATGGAAGATATTGGCCTGCCATCAGGGCGCCAGGGAAGCTTGGGCGATGGTGAAGACATGGTACACGAGGACTGACCTGAACCACATGGCCGAAGTCGGACCTGTGGGGCCTGATGGCAAGGAGATCCCTGTGAATTTAGTGCACGGCCAAGTAGAATTGGCCGCAAAGTATTCCCAACAGGACTGTAGACTAGACAGCCTATTGGATGGCATTGAAGAGGAATTCAACTAGTCAAATTGACAATGTAATTGTAAAGTGACATATATGATGCCTTCTAGCCGGATTGTAGATCGTTTGTCATGGCGGACCTTTTCGCTTCAACCTCGGGACCCGACAGTCCGGAGTGTATCCGAATACCCTCTCGGTTATATAAGAACCGGGGCATGCATGGAGACTAGGCGTAGGGGTCATTAGTGCTTTATCAGACAAGTGCCCAACTAGTTATGTTATATTACATTGATAGTAAGAAACATATTCCAAAGAGAATAGTTCTGTTAAGGGTTCCTTTCCCTGGGTAGGCATGCCCTAAAGTGCATGTCCGGACTGTGACAAGAAGCGCAGTGAAAACGTCTGGGGGCATATATGGATAATAAATAAAAGTCATCTTTTGTTCACCGACCGAATATTCTCTTAAGAACGCTAGCTTTCAGCTTCACCCAGTCTGAGGTACACGTCCGGCTGACCCGGCGGTAACAATCGCAGAGGTGCTCCCCTTATGCCCTAGCCAAATTAACGGGAACGTAGAGCATAAATACAAGAGCTAGTCAACCCAGCTTGGCCAAAACTTAAGTCATATCGATGCATATAATGGTGAAAAAAGGTACATGCGGAAGTATAACACATGTTGGGCGTGGGGACCAGGTAAATAATTTAAGCTTCTGTGAGAGAAGCCCCTGGGTATGAAGAGTGCGGCTAGCGCATCTGTGATGTATGAGTGAGGCACAAGGTGACCCTTGAAGTCTTAGGGAAATAAAAAGAAAGAAAGGGAAACAAGACGGATGATGCATATGCAGAAAATGCACGAAGGGAGGGGACTAACATAAAGTCCGGAGCTAGGCGTAGAATCTTCGGAGCCTGGCTGCGTTCCATGGGTTCGGCTCGAGTCGACTGGTCGATGCATCCTGCAGTCGGTACGCTCCACTGATTAGAACTTGGTCGATAATGAAGGGACCTTCCAATTTGGGCTCGAGCTTGTTCTTTTTCTTATCCGGCAGCCGTAGAACTAGTTCGCCAACATTATAAGTTTTGGCCCGTACTTCTCTGCTTTGGTATCTACGAGCCTGTTGCTGGTAAAATGCGGAACGGGCTTTGGCTACGTCGCGCTCTTCCTCCAATGTATCCAGACCGTCCTGCCGATCAAGCTCGGCTTCTCTTTCTCCATACATGCGCACTCGAGGTGAGTCATGAATTATGTCACAGGGCAGGACTGCCTCTGCGCTGTACACCATAAAAATGGTGTATATCCGATACTACGATTCGGCGTGGTACGCAGTCCCCAGAGTACGGAATCGAGCTCCCCTACCCAGTGTGTATCGGACTTTGTTAAGGAGCGCACTAATCGGGGTTTAATGCCGCTCATTATAAAACCATTTGCTCGTTCGACTTGACCGTTGGTTTGTGGGTGATAGACTGAAGCATAATCGAGCTTGATGCCCATTTTGCTGCACTAGAGTTTTACCTCGTCGCCCGTGAAGTTCGTGCCGTTATCAGTGGTGATGCCGCGGGGGATGCTATAACGGTGTACTACCCCGGATATGAAATCTATCACCGGTCCGGATTCGGCTGTTTTTACCGGTTTAGCCTCTATCCATTTGGTGAATTTATCCACCATGACCAATAAGTATTTTTTTCTTTTGGGTCCCCCTTTAAGGGGTCTGACCATGTCAAGCCCCCAGACCGCGAAGGGCCATGTAATGGGGATCGTTTGGAGGGCGGTGGGTGGCATGTGGCTTTGATTTGCAAAGAGCTGGCAACCGGTGCAACGTTGGACCAAGTCCTGTGCATCTTCCCGGGACGTTGGCCAATAAAATCCTGTGCGGAAGGCCTTGCTTACAAGGGCCCGGGCTGCGGCACGATGGCCGCCGAGTCTGGCGTAAATTTCTGCCAAAAGATTCCGCTCTTCCTCTTCAGAGATGCACCTTTGAAGGACTCCGGTAGCGCTTTTTTGTACAATTCTCCCTCGTGGACCCTGTTGGCATTGGATCGCCGCACTATGCATCGTGCCTCATTTTGGTCCTCCGAAAGTTCCTGTCTAATTAGGTAGGCCAGGAATGGTTCTATCCATAGGGCAATGATGGCCATTATTTCGTGGGCTGATTGTGTTATTTCGGTGGCGGAGCCTCCGATTGTGTCAGAGAGTTCGGTATCGGGTATTTTGGCCGGGTCCGGACTGTTGTTACCAGTGTCCCCTTCCCATGCTACGGATGGCTTGAAAATCCTTTCCAGAGAAATGTTGGGAGGGACCGCGTCGCGTTTTGCGCCAATGCGGGCGAGGATATCCGCCGCCTGATTGTTTTCCCGAGCCACATGGTGAAATTCGAGCCCCTCGAACCGGGCTGACATTTTTAGGATGGCATTGTGATAAGCGGCCATTTTTGGATCCTTGGCATCAAAGTCTCCATTTATTTTTGATATTGCGAGGTTTGAATCCCTGCACACCTCTAGGCATTGAATGCCCATGGATACTGCCATCCGAAGACCATGTAAAAGGGCCTCATATTTGGCTGCATTGTTGGAGTCCGTATACTTTATCTGCAGTACGTATTGAATGGTGTCTCCTGTTGGGGATGTCAAAATGATGCCAGCCCCCAGACCAGCCAACATTTTGGAGCCGTCGAAGTGCATGATCCAGTTTGAATATGTGTCATACTCTTTAGGGAGTTCGGCTTCCGTCCATTCTGTGACGAAGTCAGCCAAAACTTGTGATTTAATAGCTCGTCATGGCTTGTAAGTTATGTCGAACGGGAGGAGCTCAATGGCCCATTTGGCAATCCGACCCGTCGCGTCGCGGTTGTTTATAATATCGTTAAGTGGTACTTCCGAGGCTACCATTATCGAACACCCTTGAAAGTAGTGTCGCAGGTTCCGGGATGCCATAAATACCACGTACGCTATCTTTTGATAATGCGGGTACCGCGATTTGCATGGAGTAAGGAAAATGGACACGTAGTAAACCGGCTTTTGAATGGGAAATTTGTGTCCGCCCACTTCTCGCTCGACGACAAGCACTGCTCTTACTACTTGATGAGTTGCCGCAATGTATAATAGCATTGGTTCGCCAATGTTTGGCGCGGCCAGGACTGGGTTTGTTGCCAATATGGCTTTTATTTCGTTGAGTCCGGCCGTGGCGGCGTCCGCCACTCGAAGTGTTCGGTGCACCGGAGGAGGCGATAAAGGGGTAATGCCCTTTCTCCCAAGCGGGAGATAAAGCGGCTTAGAGCCGCCACGCATCTAGTTAGTTTTTGTATTTGTTTGAGGTCTGTTGGGGTAGCCAACTGTGACAACGCTCGGATTTTGGCCGGATTAGCTTCAATGCCTCTACTAGAGATAATGAATCACAGGAGCTTTCCTGCTGGTACGCTGAAGACGCATTTTTCCGGATTGAGCTTGATGTCATATGTTCAGAGGTTGTCGAATGTGAGCCTCAAGTCTTCTACTAGAGTTTCGACATGCTTGGTTTTAACGACCACGTCATCCACGTATGCCTCCACTATTTTGCCGATCAGGTTTGCCAGGCATGTCTGAATCATGCGCTGATATGTTGCACCGGCGTTTTTTAGCCCGAAGGGCATTGTGTTGAAGCAGCATGGGCCGTATGGTGTGATGAATGCCGTTGCAGCTTGGTCTAGCTCTGCCATTTTGATTTGGTGGTAGCCGGAGTATGCATTGAGGAAACACAATGAATCGTGTCCTGCGGTAGCATCAATGATTTGATCGATGCGGGGGAGGGGGAAGGGATCCTTTGGGCAGGCCTTGTTAAGGTCCTTAAAATCGACGCACAAGCGCCAGGATTTGTCCTTCTTTGGTACCATCACCAGGTTTGCTAGCCAGTCTGGATGTTTTATGTCTTTGATGAATCTGGCCTCCAATAGCTTGGCTAGTTCTTCTCCCATGGCTTGTCTTTTAGGCTCGGAGAAATGTCGAAGAGCCTGCTTGACTGGCTTGAATCCTTTTAGGATATTTAGGCTATGTTCAGCTAGCCTGCGTGGGATTCCTGGCATGTCTGAAGGGTGCCAGGAAAAAATGTCCCAGTTCTCGCGTAGGAACTCTCACAGTGCGGCATCGACATCAGGGTTTAATTGTGCCCCGATGGAAGCTGTTTTTGTATGGTCCGTTGGATGGACATGGAATTTGACTATTTCGTCCGCCGGCTTAAAGGAGGTGGACTTGGATCTTTTATCGAGTATCACGTCGTACCTGTTCACCGTGGAGCGCAGCGCAGCGCAATTAGTTCTTCGACCGCTAGGGCTTCGAATAGTGCCTCAAGGGCCAGTGCATCTGTCTTATTTTCGGCGCGGAGTGCTATGTCCGGATCACTAGCGAGAGTGATGATTCCGTTGGGCCCGGGCATTTTGAGCTTCATGTACCCGTAATGAGGTATGGCTTGGAAGATTGTAAACGCCTCCCGCCCTAACAGAGCATGGTATCTGTTGCTGAACGGGGCCACTTGGAATGTAATTTCTTCGGACCTGTAATTATCCGGCGTGCCGAATACCACGTCTAGTGTGATTTTTCCAGCACAGCGTGCTTCCTGACTGGGGATGATTCCTCTAAAGGTTGTGCTGCTTTGCTTAATGCGGCTCCAGTCTATTTTCATCTTTTGAAGAGTTTCCTCATAGATGAGCTTTAATCCGCTGCTGTTGTCCATGAGTACCTTGGTGAGTCGAAAGCCATCCATGATTGGACTAAGGACCAGTGCGGCTGGTACTCGGGCTGTTCGGAATTTAGGTTCGTCACTGGCATTGAAGGTAATAGCCGTGTCGCTCCAAGGATTTGTTTCTGCTATGTGGCAGATTTCGGACGTGTTGTGGAGTGTTCGCTTCCGTCTATTATTTGACGCGAAGGTCTCAAACACCGTTAAGACCGTATTGTTGTCCTCGGGGTGGTGCTCTGTGGTTTTTGGGAGGAGTAGATCCTCACCACTTTTGGCCACCTGCCGGAGTATCCAGCAAGCTCGAAGGTTGTGCGTTGGTATCGCATCCGCTGTACTATGAATTTTGCAGGGTCCGTTGAGCAATCCCTCCAGTACGGTTCCTTGCCCCGTAGAGGGCTTTTGCTTTTTGGTAGTTAACCCAGGTGTATTGTGATAATGCACCCTTTTATTTCGGACTGGGTTTGTATTCAGGGCCGGATTATCCCAAAATTTTATTTCGGTTTTCTAGGCGCTTTCCATTGCACAATACTTTTGCACTATGGACACCAAGTCGGCAAAGCGTGTAATTTCGCGATGACTTATGGTGTTGAGGATTCCCTTGTTCGTGCAATTATTGCAGAAGAATGAAATTGCATCTTCCTCGCGGAAGTCCTTTATCCTGTTCTTGACCAGGAGGAATCTGGCCCAGTAATGGTGTACTGTTTCTTCAGGCTATTGCCTAATTTGGGATAGATCGCGTATGTTTCGGTGGGTGGGTGGAATTGAATCCAAATCCTCACCTGATCTGAGGCTCAGTGGCCAAGGAGTTTCCGAACTCGAAAGCTTGGATTCTTGGATGTTTTCCGGTAAATCTAGCCCACTGCCTGATTCTGGGTCCAGTCTTTGAGTGACATCCTCCCCTCCGCGGGTATCCGGCTTGGGGGGATCGGGAATCCGGACGTAGCTAATCCTTAAGATGGATGAAGGGTTGCCGCATTGTTCTTCCACCACTGAAACATGATGGGTGACCTGGGGAGAGTTAATTTCTCTCAGATCGGGTTGAGGCCCAATCTGATCGTGGTCTGTAGCGACTCCCAAGGCGGCGATGCGATCCAAGAGCTCGTTCAGGGAAGAGAGCTCCATTGGATCTAACTGCTCGGCGAGTTCTGAGTTTACGTGAAGATTGCTTTCGATGACCCGAGAAGTCATCATCGGCGCAGCGGCCGAACAGGCGGTCATAAGAAAACCACCTAACCGGAGAGTTTGGCCGATAGGCAGAGCTCCCTCAGCGATAGTGCCGTCTTTAAAGACGGGACGAGACATCCTTCCTGGTGGCGACGGCACAGCGGAACTCTCAATGAAAGCACGAATGTCGGTGTCAAAACCGGCGGATCTCAGGTAGGGGGTCCCGAACTGTGCGTCTAGGCAGGATGGTAATAGGAGACAAGGGACACGAAGTTTTACCCAGGTTCGGGCCCTCTTGATGGAGGTAAAACCCTACGTCCTGCTTGATTGATATTGATGATATGGGTGTTACAAGAGTAGATCTACCACGAGATCAGAGAGGCTAAACCCTAGAAGCTAGCCTATGGTATGATTGTATGTTGTCCTACGGACTAAAACCCTTCGGTTTATATAGACACCGGAGAGGGTTAGGGTTACACAAGGTCGGTTACAGAGGAGAAGATATCCATATACGTATTGCCTAGCTTGCCTTCCATGCCAAGTAGAGTCCCATCCGGACACGAGACGAAGTCTTCAATCTTGTATCTTCATAGTCTAACAGTCCGGCCAATGGAGATAGTCCGGCTATCCGGAGACCCCTAATCCAGGACTCCCTCAGCAACTTTGATGGACTCAAGGTTTACGCTATGGGCCGGATGATGAAGAGTCGTTGCGGCAAGCTCTACATCGACGATGCGGGATGGGGTCCCGAGGCCGGTTCAATCGAATACGGGTACCGGGTCCCCATTGGTGGGATTCACGTCTTCATCGGCAAGATCGGGAACCAGGCCCTGAGCCGGACACCTGCACCGACATCATTGAGATGGCTCAGCATGCATGCCCTTCCCCAGTTCAGCCTGCAGTAAGGCGTCTTTTCGTAGGTGTCGTCCATGGGGCGGAATATGAGGATGGACCGGCATCTGATGGAGAAACCGTTGTCTGTTCTGACGACGAGTCTTCCACCGGAGAGACTGAATCGCTGTACCAGTTGCAGGACGACCGGATTAGTGGAGGTTCCGATGGCAATAGTATTCCGGACCCCCTCGATCTGCCAAACCAGGTCGCTATCTTCTTGGCCGGCACACAACTAGCGCAACACTCATCCACTACCGCGGCAATGCTTTCCGGTTCAGCAACAGCGACGCCAGCGGGAGCAGGGGCTCAGCGCTGCCTCCCGCTCAAGTTTTGTATGATTTGTTTGACTCTTTGGCAGCATTGATGGCTACTGAGGTGGACGCAGCAGCCCGAGATCAGCACAATGCGGAGATTGCAAAGGTGAAAGATCAGATAACTCGGGCTAAAGAGGACATGGCAGCAGAGAACGCTAGGATGGCTACAGAATGGACCGAGTTGGAAGCTCAGGCCTACCGGCTTAGGTTGGGCCAGAATGCATTAGAGGAGGTCATGAGAAGAAGATACCGGTCGGAACTCCCACCGGCTTATGAGCCAAGAAATCTCTTCAACACACCAGGAGCCGGAACCAGTAACTAGCCAGTGGTAAACCGGACGGAGGCGTCGAGAACAGGAGCGTCGGTTCAGCCGCACACGATGGACCCGCCTCGTCAGAACAATGTTGTACCGCAATATGTTCCGACGCCCCCGGGGCATTATTAAAACCCGTTAGACAACATTGTGGCCGCTGCTTCACGATTAGCAGCACTCCCAGCTAACGGCGAGTAGCCAGTTGCGATCGAGACACGACGGGCCAGAGAGCTCCTTCAAACAGCTTTGAACCAGCAGCAGGCTTATTCGCATAGTCGCGAGAGGATTCATTGCACCCCCTGTCCGAGCCGGAGCTACAACAGGCACGTTGAAGATGAACCGGCTGTATCAAGCAGTGCACGTCACCGTAACTCGCCGTGAGGGCACAACCTGGCGGGTGGAGGTGCTAATGCGCAGGATGTGGTGGATCATGGTCGTGCACTTTGAGTGGCCGAGTTAGCCGCTCTGCATGCAACTCGTCAACCTACTCCGGTTCGCTCTACCGCTTCAATAGAGCCAAGCATTGTCTTCAGTTCTTTAGGGGTGTCGTGTCTTACCCCTGCTTTGCGCAATGTACGACTGCCCAAGAATTTTAACGGCCCTCGTAAGGTACCCAATTACACCGCCGATTTGCAACCAGAGTCATGGGTTGAAAGTTATGAGATGGAAATGGAGATGTTGGATGTGGATGAAGCGGTGTGTGCTAAATACTTCACCATGATGTTGGAGGGGACAGGTCGTACTTGGTTAAAGAGCTTATCGGCTAATTCTATCGGATCATGGGCCGAATTGAAACACCGGTTTATCCAAAATTTTAAAGATACTTGTAAGCAGCCTATGTCGATTGTGCACCTGGACACTTGTGTTCAAGACGATGGAGAGTCTACAACCCATTGGGTGAAGTGGGTCTCAGCTATTCTGCATTCGTCGGATCGCATCAATGCGGATAAAGCAGTGTTAACATTGGAGGGCAATTGCCAGTTTCTACCACTAAAACAGAAGTTAGCAAGGCTCAAACATCACTGCAATGATATGGCAATGCTTATGGCCGCTTTGGTTAAATATGCCAATTCAGTTAATACCAAGGACCCTGACTCAGAGGAGGACAAACCGAGGAAAGGGAAGAAGAACAGCAACACCAAGGGACAACGGCATAACCCGGCAGGTCATGGGAACAATGCTAAGCGCAAGGCAGATAATAGTTTGTACTTTGTGGCTAACACCAATGCTCAGGATAACGGTCAGCGTCGTAAGGGTAAACAACCCCAGAGGGGTGGAGCTTCAGGCCCCAATCTGGAGCGCCTGTTAAATCAACCTTGTCCATAGCATGGATCGAAGGAGAGGCTAGCTTCACATCTTTGGAAGGATTGTTATATCATGCGAGAGTTCAGGAACTCCAATATGTTTCAATATGATAATGGCACGCCGAGCGGTTTAGGAGGTGGTTTTCATGGGCCGGGTTATGGAGGCGGTAGCTCCGGTTTAGGATTTCACGGCAATCAAACCGGACATAGCAATCAAGGGAACCAGGGCAACCAGGGAGGTTATAACCATCAGGGGAATCAGCAGCAGCAGCAGTCGAGTTATCAGAGCAATCTGAAGCAGTTGAATAGTGGGCAGTATCATGTCTTCACCACTAGATTGTGTAAGCGTGATCAGAAGCTTCACAAGAGGGCCGTGAACTCTGTTGAACCGGTAGTTCCTCAGTATTTGCGCTGGTCTGAGCAACCCATTTTATGGAGTAGAGAGGATCACACACCCCAGGTTGATAATCCAGGTCATCTGGCTTTTGTGGTGACACCTCAAGTTGGGGGGTATAAGTTCACCAAGGTGCTCATGGATGAGGGAAGCAGTATCAATATTCTCTACTATGACACCTTCCGCCGTATGGGGTTGACAGATAAGAATCTTAAACTGTCGAACACCGTTTTTCATGGTGTGGTGCCCGGTAAATCTGCATATCCAGTGGGCAAGATAGCCCTAGAGGTGGCCTTTGGAGATGATCATGATTCAAGGTCAGAAACATTTACTTTTGAGGTGGTGAAAATCAAGAGTCCGTATCATGCTCTGTTTTGGTGACCGACTTATGCCAAGTTCATGGCGAGGCCGTGTTATGTTTATCTGCAGCTTAGGATGCTAGGTCATAAGCGGACCATCACAGTACATGGGAGCAGGAAGATTGCTTTGGAATGTGAGGAAGGTCATGCGGCTTACGCTGAGTCGGTTTGTGCCACGGAAGAGGTGAAGTTTTACAAAGACAAGGTTGATCCAGCAGACATGACTTCTTTGAAAAAGCCAACTACGGAGCACGATCCGTCGTTGAAGTTTAAACCGGCCACATACACTAAGATGGTTGATTTTGTTCCTGGCGATTCATCCAAGCAGTTCAGCATCAGTGCTAACCGCGATCCCAAATAGGAAAGCGCGCTCATCGAGTTCATCCGTGAGAACCGGGACATCTTTGCATGGAAGCCTTCTGACATGCCAGGTGTACCGAGGGAACTCTCTGAGCACAAACTTAATATAGATCCCAAGTTTAAACCGGTCAGGCAGTTTCTCCGCTGCTTCAACGAAGAAAGGCGTAAGGCTATTGGCGAGGAGGTAGCCCGGCTGTTGGCCCCAGGGTTTATCGTGGAGGTTTTTCACCCTGAGTGGTTGGCTAATCCGGTGCTGGTTCTTAAGAAAAGCGGCACTTGGCGTATGTGTGTGAACTACACGGATTTGAACAAAGCTTGTCCAGCAGATCCTTTTGCCCTCCCATGTATTGATCAGATTATTGACGCCACGGCGGGTTGTGACCGTTTTTGTTTTTTGGATGCTTACTCTGGTTATCATCAGATCAAAATGGCAGTTAAGGACCAGGAGAAGACAACTTTTATAACTCCCTTTGGAGCCTTCTACTATGTCTCCATGCCCTTTGGGCTCAAGAGTGCCCAAGCGACTTATCAGCGCTGTGGACAGAATTGTCTTCATAAACAAATCGGGCGCAATGTTCATGCATATGTGGATGATATTGTGGTGAAGTTCATGAAGGAGGAAACATTGATAGATGTCTTGAGGGAGACTTTTGACAACCTCCGGGTTTATAAGATGATGCTTAATCCGGACAAATGTGTCTTTGGTGTTCCAGCAGGCAAGCTCCTGGGTTTTCTGGTGTCAAATAGGGGCATTGTGGCTAATCCGGAAAAATTTCAGCAAGCACGTCCTTGGCTAAACCGGCGTGTATCAATGACGTTCAACGTTTAGCCGGCCGGATTACGGCGTTGAGCCGATTTATCAGTCGTCTCGGGGAGAAAGCTATCCCTTTATATCAGATGCTAAAGAAAACATATGACTTTGTCTGGAGTGATGCGGCTAATAAAGCGTTTGAGGAGTTGAAGAGGCAGATAGCTGAACCGCCTGTCCTTGTGGCTTCGGTCGATAAAGAACCTTTACTACTATATGTGGTTGCTAATGCCCGGGCTTTTAGTGTGGCTATTGTTGTGGAGCGTAAGGAGGCGGGAAAGGAGTATCCGGTTCAACGGCTAGTTTATTATATCAGTGAGGTACTTATCGAATCAAAGTAGAGGTATCCGCATTGGCAGAAGCTGGTGTATGGGGTGTTTATGGCAAGCCGGAAGCTCAAGCATTACTTTCAGGGTCATCCTATCACAGTGGTTAGTTCAGCCCCTCTAGGAGATATCATTCAAAACAGAGAAGCAACTGGCCGGATTGCCAAGTGGGCTATTGAGCTTGGACCTCACGGGCTCAAATATACACCTTGCACAGCGATCAAATCCCAAGCACTCGTGGACTTCATCAATGATTGGACAGAGTTGCAGGCACCAGAGGAAAAGCCAGATAACACGTATTGGACTATTCACTTTGATGGGTCCAGGCAATTGGAGGGCTCAGGGGCTGGAGTCATATTAACTTCCCCACAAGGTGACAAGTTTTGTTATGTTCCTCACTTAATGTTCCCTTGTACTAACAATGCAGCTGAGTATGAGGCCTTACTCCACGGTCTTCGGATGGCTAAGGAGATGAACTTCAGTCGGGTTAAGTGCTTCGGTGACTTGGACCTAGTGGCTCAACAAGTATTTGGCACTTGGGATTCTAAGGACCCACTCATGGCTGCATATCGACGAGAGGTGGACGTAGTGGCTGGTCATTGCAAGGGTTATCAAGTTGACCATATAGACCGGCGAAAGAATGAAGCGGCGGACGCTTTAAGTCGCCTAGGCTCTCAGCGTAAACCGGTGCCACCTAATGTCTTCCTCGACGTACTGCATAATCCGTCGGTCAAGATACCCACAGAGGAGGAGTTGGCTATTCCTGATCTGGAAACCCAATTGGTGGCAGCTTTGCATGTTATACCGGATTGGACAGTCCCGTACTTGGCTTACATGAACCGGGGCGAGTTACTAGAGGATGAAACCTTGGCCCGGCAGATAATCCGGCGTTCCAAGTCAATGACCATAATCAATGGGGAGTTACATCGTTACATCGTTACAAGAGCAATTCAGTGTTGTGTGTCTCCTCAAGAGCGTTGTGTGTCTCCTCACGAAGGAAATTGTGGCCACCACGCCGGTTCAAAATCCTTGGTAGCTAAGGCTTTTCGTCCCGGTTTATATTGGTTGACAGCTCATGCTGATGCTGAGGATTTAGTCAAAAGGTGTGATGGTTGTCAAAAATTTGCACGCCGCGCTCATGTTCCGGCTCAGGAGTTGAGAATGATTCCAATCACTTGGCCGTTTGCAACTTGGGGGCTCGATATGGTTAGACCCTTTAAGAGATCCAAGGACAAAAAGACCCACTTATTAGTGGCCGTTCACAAGTTTACCAAATGGGTAGAAGCAGAGCCAGTCAGTAAGTGTGATGCATCCACGGTAGTTCAATTCATCAAAAAGGTGATATTCCGATTTGGTTTCCCACATAGTATTATAACTGATAATGGTACTAATATGTCAAAGGGTGAGATGGAGGAATTTTGCCAACGTGAGCACATCCGGCTTGATGTAGCATCAGTGGCTCACCTCCAGTCTAATGGTCAAGCAGCTTGATGTAGCACATCCGGCTTGGTTGTGGGGTGGAGGAGTTACCTTCTGTGTTATGGAGTATCAACACCACACCTAACAGATCTACGGGTTACACACCTTTCTTCATGGTTTACGGAGCAGAGGCGGTTCTCCCTAGTGACATCCGTCATGATTCACCCCGTGTGATGGCTTATGTTGAAGCTGAGAATGAGATAGCACGTCAGGATTCACTGGACCTGCTCGATGAGGAGCGTGATTTAGCAGCAGCACGTTTGGTGATTTATCAACAAGATCTCTGACGTTATCACAGCCACTGGGTTAAGACTATAACTTTTCAAGAGGACGATCTGGTGCTCCGGCTCATCCAGGATCAGACTGATATGCATAAGTATCCCCACCTTGGGAAGGACCTTTTGTGGTGAGCAAAAATCTGCATAACGGGTCATACTACCTCATTGATGTTTAAGAGCACAAAGACTCGCGCAAATCGGAGGAGGAGACCAAGCGGCCGTGGAATATAGCCCTTCTTCGGCCTTACTATACTTGAGCCACAAGCTCTTCTGATGTACATACTTATGACAATGTATATATTATATAATAAACCAGAGCCTCGACTAAAGCAGGGTCTCTGTTCCTTTTTTACATCATGTGTGGTTTCACAAGGGTTTTTACTGACAAAGTGGAGTTTTGTTAAACCGACTTATCAGGCCACACAGGTATAAATAAAATCACTAGGGGGCTTGGTCATATCCGAACCATAGTCACACCTCTTGATCGGTTTAAAACCATAAAGGGATATCGCTAGGGGGCTTGGTTGTCTTAACACCATAGCTACACCTCTTGATCGGTTTAAAACCATAAAGGGATAACACTAGGGGGCTTGGTTGTCTTAACACCATAGCTACACCTCTTGATAGGCTTCAAGCCAAAAGGACATTTTGTGGAACCAAAGAGAGTCTGTAGCATCAAGCACATCTCAAACATAGGTAACCACTGAGCATAGCTCAAATATTACCTAGGGGCTCCTTGCTTCTCAACGAACAATGCTTGCACCCTTGTAATAGGCTATCAATCCAGTCTTGGAAGCCAGGTGTATTCACCTAAAACCCCAGGTTATCCTGCCTCTTTAAGTAAGCCACTCCGTCCAGGTAAACCTGGTATGACCCATCGAACGTTTGACAAGTCAATCCCATGGACCCTGAACTTGTCAAAGTTAAAACGGTGATTGGTTAAAGATTGAGGTCCATCTTAAAAGGCTTTGCAAAATGTTTAACTCAGCGGCCTGGCAGCCCATGAAAAGCCTCGATTTAGGGCCTGGCAGCCCATGAAAAGCCTGGTCTATTATCTTTTTGATTTGCTGTTTTTTATATATCTTTTGTTAAGGGATTTATGAATATTTTTCTGATAAACTGGTGTTCATTACAACCCGGCATGACTTTCAACGCTTAGTTGCCAGTACATGATCAGTTTTTAAACTGGTAGCATAATGTTCTGGTCTGGTTTTGACTAGATGTCACCAGCTTTATATGAACAAATCAACGGCTATTATAGTCTAGTATGGTTTCTATATGAACCGGCAAGAGTGCAAGGAGTTATCAGCACTCCGGATTGGTGTTTTTCACCTTTATTATAAAAGCAGTTGGTCAGCCAACAAGGTATGTCACAGATATCATCTACTTTATCTGGTTCAGTACAAAACTTGGTTATTCATCCAAGTTATATGTTTTTGGGCATCATGACCCGTCCAGTGGTACACCACTAGGACACTTTCATGTTCTTATATGCAGGAACACAAATCATAATGCACTATGCATAAATAGATCCCAAAAGTGAAACAAGTTTTCACGGTATCAAGCAACACAAACATGCTCGATGGTAGGTCAGATAAAGGTGTTTCTGCTATCCTATTACAAGGCGCTTCAACACGGCCCAAATTGAATAATGGTTTTTCAAGAAGTGGCAGACTATAGCTGAGAAACTGGCTGCCGGTTTAGGATTCTTCATTGGGACGGCTTGACGATTGCGGGTCATCTTGTGTGGTCACATCCTCTTCATCCCTCCCTAGACGCTGGAAATCAACCATCGACCAATCGATTCTGGTTAAAGCTTGAAACATGGCCTCTTCATGGATAGGGTTGGAGGGGTCAATATCAGGAGCGTAAGTATGCTTACGAATTGGAGGCACAAGATCTGCAACATCATGGATCACCGCGGGCTGTCTTTTTCCCTCAACATCATAAACCAGTTGGAAATGAGATAAATCTGTGTCCTCCGCCAGTTTGCTTGCTATTGGCCACATCTCCTTTGTCAGCCTTTGCAGATCGTCGTTGTTGAAGTCTGAGCCATCTTCTTTCACGCCGGGATACCCTTTGATGATATATGGCGGTTCAAGATCCGGAATCCATGCCTTGGCCCGGATTAGCGCGGTCAGTGCTCCTGATCTTCTGGCTGATCTCATTAGTTCATTGATCCAGGCAGGTAGCATGGCCAGCTTCTCAATTGTTTCCTTTATCAACGATGGCACCGGCTTGTTATAGGCTGCAGTGCAAATGGCACGTTGGGATCCAGAGAACAGCTGTTCTATCAAGGTGTTGGCCGCTTTAAGTTTCATCCACATATCAAAGCCCAGATGAGCAATGTGGGTCCCTGTCATGGTTTAGCATCAATGAACCGGTTGTTGATAAGATCTTATGACTTAGACAAACTTACCAAGGAGGTACTTACCAAACACAGCGGAGGTCATGGCGTTAATTTGCTGTTTCAAGCGGCGGATTCGCTCCCTGGTCATCGAAACCCTAGCAATACCAATCACAACTAGAAGTAGGCTTTTACCTTCATCGAAGGGGCCGAACTAGTATAAAAACCCTCGTGTCCCTTGTCCAGTTTAACCCCTTTAAGCTAACCCGTGGCGATGGCTCCACGACTAAGTCCTTTCACGAGAACATCTGCCGTGACAGTCCACAGCCGGCGTCTCAAGCACACTAGCTCGCTCCCCAAATATCATTTCACTGTTCAATCATCTCCGGTGAAAGATGGTGATGAACCACAAGTATAGAGGATCTATCGTAGTCCTTTCGATAAGTAAGAGTGTCGAACCCAACGACGAGCAAAAGGAAATGACAAGCGGTTTTAAGTAATGTATTCTCTGCAAGCACAAAAATTATCTGTAACAGATAGTTTTGTGATAAGGTAATTCATAAGGATTAATAAGTAACAAAAGTAAACAAGGTGCAACAAGGTGGCCCAATCCTTTTTGTAGCAAAGGACAAGCCTGGAAAAACTCTTATATAAAGGAAAGGTGCAGCAAGTTTTCATCATGCTCATATGATTCGCGTTCGTTACTTTGATAATTTGATATGTGGGAGGACCGGTGCTTGGGTACTGTCCTTCCTTGGACAAGCATCCCACCTATGATTAACCCCCTTCGCAAGCATCCGCAACTACGAAAGAAGAATTTAGGTAAACCTAACCATAGCATGAAACATATGGATCCAAATCAGCCCCTTACGAAGCAACGCATAAACTAGGGTTTAAGCTTCTGTCACTCTAGCAACCCATCATCTACTTATTACTTCCCAATGCCTTCCGCTAGGCCCAAAAAATGGTGAAGTGTCAAGTAGTCGATGTTCACATAACACCACTAGAGGAAAGACAACATACATGTCATCAAAATATCGAACGAACACCAAATTCACATGACTACTTATAGCAAGACTTCTCCCATGTCCTCAGGAACAAACGTAACTACTCACAAATCATATTCATGTTCATAATCAGAGGGGTATTAATATGCATAAAGGATCTGAACATATAATCTTCCACTAAATAAACCAACTAGCATCAACTACAAGGAGTAATCAATACTACTAGCAACCCACAGGTACCAATCTGAGGTTTTCAGACAAAGATCGGATACAAGAAATGAACTAGGGTTTGGGAGGAGATGGTGCTGGTGAAGATGTTGATGGAGATTGATCCCCTCCTGATGAGAGGATCGACGGTGATGACGATGGTGACGATTTCCCCCTCTTGGAGGGATGTTTCCCCGGCAGAACAGCTCCGCCGGAGCCCTAGATTGGTTCCGCCAAGGTTCCGCCTCGAAAAGGCGGGGCTTCGTCCCGAAAGCTTTCTTCTGATTTTTTGCCAGGGCGAAAGACTCCTTATACCAGAAGATGGGCATCGGAGGACTGCCAGGTGGCTCACGAGGCAGGGGGCGCGCCCCCCACCCTCGTGGATGGTGGCTGGCTCCCCTCTGGTGCTTTCTTCGCCAAATATTTTTAATATATTCCAAAACTCACTTTCGTGGAGTTTCAGGACTTTTGGAGTTGTGTAGAATAGGTATCTAATATTTGCTCCTTTCCTAGCCCAGAATTCCAACTGCCGGCATTCTCCCTCTTCATGTAAACCATGTAAAATAAGAGAGAAACGACATAAGTATTGTGACATAATGTGTAATGACAGCCCGTAATGCAATAAATATCGATATAAAAGCATGATGCAAAATGGACGTATCCACTTCCCCAAGCTTAGACCTCACTTGTCCTCAAGCGGAAGCCGATATCGAAAAATATGTGCACATGTTTAGAGATAGAGGTGTCGATAAAAAATAAAATACGGACATGAGGGCATCATGATCATTCTTACAATAGCAATATGTATATATATACATATATATAGTCATATAGTTTCTTATGCTAAAGTAAAAATCCATTCACAGTGTAAAGTATGAATCAGAAACTTCATTGAAAGCTAGCAAACTATAATCTCAGTCACTGAAGCAATTGTAATTTATCATAACATCGGAAAGAGTCAATATAAGAGCTTTTCAGCAAGTCCACATACTCAACTATCATTTAGTCTTTCACAATTGCTAATACTCACGCAATACTTATGGGTATGAAGTTTTAATCGGACATAGAGAAAGATAGGGGCTTATAGTGTTGCCTCCCAACCTTTTACCTCAAGGGTAATGTCAACAATAATGCTTTATGAAAACCCACATCCAATTAGCTATATATATCAGGATCTTTCCAACATATAGTGCTTGCCAAAGGATAAAATGTAAAAAGGAAAGGTGAAGATCACCATGACTCTTGTATAAAGTATAAGAGAAAAATAAAAGATAGGCCCTTCGCAGAGGGAAGCAGAGGTTGTCATGTGCTTTTATGGTTGGATGCACAAAATCTTAATGCAAAAGAACATCACTTTATATTGCCACTTGTGATAGGGACCTTTGTTATGCAGTCCGTCGTTTTATTTCTTCCATATCACAAGCTCGTATAAAGCTTACTTTCGCCACACTAATAGATCATACATATTTAGAGAGCAATTTTTATTGCTTGCGACAATGACAACTTACTTGAAGGATCTTACTCAATCCATAGGTAGATATAGTGGACTCTCATGGCAAAACTGGGTTTAAGGATATTTGGAAGCACAAGTAGGATCTCTACTTGGTGCAAAGAATTTGGCTAGCATGAGGGGGAAAGGCAAGCTCAACATGTTGGATGATCCATGACAATATAATTTATTTCAGATATAAGAAAACATAACCCATTACTTTGTATTCCTTGTACAACATCAACTTTTTAGCATGTCATATTCTAATGAGTGCTCACCATCATAAAAGATGTCCAAGATAGTATATTTATATGTGAAAACCTCTCTTTCTTTATTACTTCCTATTAATTGCAACGATGACCAAAACTATGTTTGTCAATTCTCAACAACTTATATTCATCATACTCTTTATATGTGAAGTCATTACTCTCCATAAGATCAATATGATCTCTTTATTTCTTTTTGTTCTTTCTTTTATTTTATTTTTTATTCCCTCAAGATCATAGCAAGATAAACAAGCCCTTGACTCAAAAATAATATTTATTATATATAGCTCATGGACTCGATTACATAGATAAGGATCAACACAAAACTCAAAGCTAGATCTTAGTAAACTTTATTGTACTATATCAAGATATAAACGAAAGGATCGAACTAAGAAAAATGGTAAAGATAGAAGTATGATGGTGATATGATACCGAGGCACCTCCACCAAGCTTGATAGTTGCCAAGGGGAGTGCACATACCCATGTATTTATGTCTCTTTCTTTGGGAGTGGTGATGATGGAGTTGTTGATCATGTAGGCTTGTCATCCATCTTCCAGGGCATAGGCTCAGCATCATAGAAGGTTGATCGAGTCCCCGAGATCCTCAAATCTGCAGCCAAACTCATCCTCTTGAATCTATATTCATACTCACAGTTTTGGTTTTTTGGGTCATATATCTGGACTTGGAGGTGCTCGATTTTCTCGTGAAGCTTGAAGATGGTCTCCCCATTGTTCTTGGCATCCAACTTGTGGTTGTTGGATAACTCTGCGATTGTCATGTGGATGGCGCCGAGTCCGCGTTCCACCATCCCCTGGCACTTGAAAACTTGTTGCTCCATTCCTTCGAGTCTTGTCTCCACGCTTCTGGTCCTCCTTCGTCCCTCAACATCGCGGATGTGCAGCACCCCCTCACGCATCTCAATGGTTTGAGGGTGTTGCAGCACCTCCGCGAGGTAGGGGTTGATGACCTTCTCGAAAAACTTGTCCCTGGGGGCGCTTGAAGACGTCATGGTCATCTAGATCTGTAAGAAAAAACAGCTCAAAACAAAAACAGGAGATATTTGCGTGGTACGATGGTCAAAACCTTCGGGAGATTATATAATGAATTTGTATCGACCAAAAGAAGTATCGTGCAAGAAAACGGAGTCCGGAGGGCACACGAGGTGCCCACGAGGCAGGGGGCGTGCCCAGTGGGGTAGGGCGCTCCCTCCACCCTCGTGAATGCCTCGTGTCCCTTTCGGACTACTTCTTATTTTCCTATTTTCTTAAATATTCCAGAACGGAGAAAAAATAACATTAGAACTGTTTTGGAGTCGGTTTACTTACCGTACCACATACCTATTCCTTTTCGAAGTCTAAAACGTTCTGGAAAGTGTCCCTTATGTACTCCTCCGGGGTTACGGTGTCAATAACATTGGTTTCAATGTTCATGGGATTGCCTGAGATATAATGTTTGATTCTTTGACCGTTCACCACCCTCGGATTTGTGCCTTCGAAGTTGTTGATTTTTATGGCACCAGAACAATAGACCTCCTCGATAACGTAAGGACCTTAACATTTAGAGAGGAGTTTTCCTGCAAAAAATCTTAAACAAGAGTTGTATAATAGAACATAATCACCTACATTAAACTCACGCTTTTGTATCCTTTTGTCATGCCATCTTTTCACTTCATTTTTAAACAGTTTGGTATTCTCATAGGCCTGGGTTCTCCACTCATCAAGTGAGCTAATGTCCAATAGTCTCTGCTCACCGGCAAGTTTGAAATCATAATTGAGCTCTTTAATGGCCCAATATGCCTTATGTTCTAGATCGAGAGGTAAGTGACATGCTTTTCCATAAAGCATTTTATACGGAGACATACCCATAGGATTTCTATATGCAGTTCTGTAGGCCCATAATGCATCATAAGGTTTCTTAGACCAAATCTTTCTAGACCTATTAACCACCTTTTGCAAAATTAATTTAAGCTCTCTATTACTCAGTTCTACTTGACCACTAGACTGTGGGTGGTACAGACATGCAATCCTATGATTAACGTCATACTTAGCAAGCATTTTATGAAAAGTACCATGAATAAAATGTGAACCACCATCAGCCATTAAGTATCTAGGGACTCCAAACCTCGGAAAAATAACTTCTTTAAGCATCTTAATAGAGGTGTTATGATTAGCACTACTAGTTGGAATAGCTTGTAACCACTTAGTAACATAATCAACAGCAACTAGAATATGTGTATACCCATTAGAGGAAGGGAATGGTCCCATATAATCAAAGCCACAAACATCAAATGGTTCAATAACAAGTGAATAGTTCATAGGGATTTTCTTGACGTCTACTAATATTACCAATTCTTTGACATTCATCACAAGACAAGACAAACTTACAGCCATCTTTGAAAGTAGTAGGCCAATAAAAACTGGATTGCAATACCTTATGTGTAGTTCTATCTCCAGTGTGGTGTCCTCCATAAGACTCGGAGTGACACTTGCGTAGGATCTGTTCCTGTTCATGCTCAGGTACACAACATCTAATAACACCATCTACTGCTTCTTTATAAAGGTGTGGGTCATCCCAGAAGTAATGTCTTAAATCATAGAAAAACCTTTTCTTTTAGGCGGTATAAATTTAGCAACAATGTAATTAGCATAATCAGCATACCATGGAGCAGTACGAGAAGAATTTATGACAGCTAATTGTTCATCATGAAAGCTATCATCTATAGGTAGTGGATCATCAAGAACATTTTCTAACCTAGACAAGTTGTCTATAACGGGGTTCTTAGCTCCCTTTCTATCAATAATATGCAAATCAAATTATTGTAGCAAGATAACCCATCTAATAAGTCTAGGTTTAGCATATTTCTTTTCCATAAGATACTTATTAGCAGCATGATCAATGTGAACAATTACTTTAGAATCAACAATATAAAGTCTAAACTTATCATAAGCAAATACAACTGCTAACTTTTTTTCAGTAGTAGCATAATTTCTCTAGGCACTGTCTATAGTTTTTCTCTGGGCACTGTCTAAAGTTTTACTAGCATATTGAATAACATTTAATTTCTTGTCAACTATTTGTCCTAGGACAGCACCTACAGCATAATCACTAGCATCACGCATAATTTCAAAGGGTAAATTCCAATTAGGTGGCTGATCAATAGGTGCAGAAATCATGGCTTTCTTAAGTATTTCAAATGCTTCTACACAATCATCATCAAAGACAAAAGGAACATCTTTTTGTAAGAGATTAGTCAAAGGCCTAGAAATATTTGAGAAGTCTTTAATGAACCTCGTGTAAAAACTAGCATGACTGAGGGAGTCCTAGACTAAGGGGTCCTCGGGCGTCCGGCTTGTTAGCCATGGGCCGGACTAATAGGCTGTGAAGATGCGAAGACCGAAGACTGTACCCGTGTCCGGATGGGACTCTCCTTGGCATGGAAGGCAAGCTTGGCGACCGGATATGTCGATTCCTTTCTTTGTAACCGACCTTGTGTAACCCTAGATCCTCCCGGTGTCTATATAAACCGGAGGACTTAGTCCGGAGAGAGATTCATGATCATAGCAATACAAGCTAGACCTCTAGGGTTTAGCCATTACGATCTCGAGGTAGATCAACTCTTGTAATACTCATATTCATCAATATCAATCAAGTAGGACATAGGGTATTACCTCCATAGAGAGGGCCCGAACCTGGGTAAACATCGTGTCCCTTGTCTCCAGTTACCATCGACCTTAGACGCACAGTTCGGGACCCCCTACCCGAGATCCACCGGTTTTGACACCAACATTGGTGCTTTCATTGAGAGTTCCACTGTGATGTCGCCAAAAGGTTTGATGGCCCCTTCAACCGTCAATAATGATGCTGCCCAAGGAGAAACCTTCCTCCTCGGACAAATCTTTGTGTTCGGTGGCTTTGCATTGCGGGCCAATTCGCTTGGCCACCTGGAGCAGATCGAAAGCTACACCCCTGGCCATCAGGTCAGATTTGGGAGCTTGCTACGTTGCGGACATCCGTGGAGACTTGATCTTCGCCGGATTCGAGACCGCGGCTACCACCCCCGGTCACCCCGATGATCATGACCTAAATCTGTCATCGGACCGCAACCAGGAGATCGCTCCTATAACCGCTCTGGCCTTAGAGCCAGAGCAGACTACGCCATCCGAGGACGGGAGGATTAACCCTACAACGGAGGCCAGGGATTCCACGGCATTGGAGCCACACATAGACTTAACCTCTCACAATGTCTTTGTCACCGGAACTCCGAACTCGTCTCCGGCCGTAAGTTTCGAAACACATGAGCCCGCGGACGCCGAACTTGATCGTTTATCGATCTTCAAGTTCAGCGTCACGGACATCTTCCAGCACCCACCTTTAGGCTATTTGCTAAACTCGTTAAAGAACCTGTCCTTGGTAGAGGACTCACAGCCGAACTATATCTGGTTCGAACTAGGGGCTGATGGTGGAGAATTTTGCTTCCCACCCACCACCCACTTCATTGCCACGGTCGAGGATTTGACCAACACACTTGATTACAACTCCGAGGACATCGACGGTATGGATGACGATGCTGGAGAAGAAGTGGCCAGAACCCGTCATTCACCGGACGCTGGACGGCACTTCCTCGTATGATGTATAAATGATGGATGCACCAAAGGAGAAGAGCGGCGATGACAAGGAAGATCCAGCCGAGGATTAACCTTCTAAAATACAATCCAAGCGCCGGTGTCAGCGGTGCCTCTCTAAGTCACGCAGCAGTAAAGACAGCAACAATGGCATAGGAGAAGATAATACTCCAGAAGGTGTCGAAGACAACGAAGACCCCATTGAAACAGCTAATGAACAAGATGAATGGGAAGATGGGCAGGCTAGCCATGGCGAGAAGGCCACACACGAAGACTCAGAGGACGGAAGTTATCTTCCGCTCTCCGAGGATGAGGTGAGACGATTTCATCGTGCCTGAGGAACCTCTAGAGAAGGAGTGCTTCAAGCGCCAGCTAATCACCACTGCAAGGAGCCTGAAAAAGAAGCAGCAACAGCTTAAAGCGGACCAAGATCTGCTCAATGATAAATGGACCGATGTCCTAAAAGCCGAAGAATACGGCCTCATGCGTCCAACCAAAAGCTACCCAAAGCGCAAATTGCTACCTCAGTTTGAGGAGGAGGTGCCGAAATACATACCTCCATCGTACAACGCGGCTGACCGACCACCACGTGGTCCGGACAAAACGGCACCTCACGCCGAACACCAGCCAGCACCGCCTCACCACACAGGTAGAGGTAAATTAGCCCACGGTCATACATATGACCTCCAGCAAAACCTGAACAATAAAGCAGGACATACTAGATCAATCTACGGATCACGAGGACGTGCCTCGACACGTGACGACGGCCACCAATTCGGACATGAAAAATTTAGTCATGCACGAGCTGAAAACCACAGACGGACTCCATCAGAGCTACGTCGCGATACGGCCCAATATAGAGGTGCCGCACATCCTCATTGCTTCACTGATGAGGTCCTGGATCATGAATTCCCAGAAGGGCTCAAACCCGTGAATATAGAATCATACAATGGAACCACGGACCTCGCGGTGTGGATCGAAGACTTCATTCTCCACATTCAAATGGACCGCGGCAATGACCTCCACACCATCAAATACCTCCCTTTAAAAATCAAGGGGCCAGCTCGGCACAGGCTCAACAGTCTGCCTACAAATTCTATTGGCAGCTGGGAAGACTTGGAAAAAGGCCTTCCTAGTTAACTTCCAAGGTACATATGTTCGACCTCCGGACGCTGATGACTTAAGCCATATAGTTCAACAGCCCGGAGAGTCCGCCAGGAAATTCTGGACTAGGTTCTTAGCTAAAAAGAACCAAATCATTGATTGTCCAGATGCCGAAGCCCTAGCAGCCTTCAAAACAGCATCCACGACGAATGGCTCGCTCGCCACCTCGTCCAAGAAAAGCCAAAATCCATGGCAGCCCTCACGGCACTCATGACCCGCTTTTGTGTGGGTGAGGATAGGTGGTTGGCTCATAGCAAAAACAATGCAAGCGACACCGACACCCCTGAAGCTAAAACTAGCAAAGACAAGTCTCGACGCAACAGATACAAGCGTCGAAAAAACAGTGATAACACCGAGGACACGACAGTCAACGCCGGATTCAGGGGCTCTAAGTCCGGTCAGTGAAAGAAGCCGTTCCAGAAGAACAATTCAAGCCCATCCAGCTTGGACCGCATACTTGATCATCCGTGCCAGATTCATGGCACCCCAGACAAACCACCCAATCATACAAATGGAGATTGCTGGGTTTTTATACAAGACGACAAATTAAATGCCGAGAATAGGGAAAAGGGATTGCAAAGCGAGGACGATGACAAAGAGCCCCATCAGCCGAACACAGGGGGACAGAAGAAGTTTCCCCTCAGGTCAAAACGGTGAACATGATATACGCTACCCACATCCCTAAGAGGGAGCGCAAGCATGCGCTCAAGGACATCTACGCGATAGAGCCAATCGCCCCAAAATTTAATCCATGGTCGTCGTGCCCGATCACCTTTGATCACCGGGATCATCTAACCAGTATCTGTCACGGTGGCTCAGCCGCACTGGTCCTGGACCCAATAATTGATGGGTTCCACCTAACTCGCGTCCTTATGGATGGAGGTAGCAACCTCGATCTGCTCTATCAGGATACAACGTGAAAATTGGGCATTAACCCATCTGGGATAAAGCCCACCAGGACTACCTTCAAAGGAGTCATACCAAGTGTAGAGGCCCGCTGTACGGGCTCAATCACACTAGAAGTTGTCTTCGGATCTCCGGACAACTTCCGAAGCGAGGAGTTAATCTTTGATATCGTCCCCTTTCGCAGCGGCTGTCACGCACTGCTCGGGCGAACCACGTTCGCTCGATTCAACGCAGTACCACACTATGCTTATCTTAAGCTCAAGATGCCCGGTCCACGCGGCGTCATAACAGTCACCGGAAATACGAAACACTCCCTCCGTACAGAAGAGCACACAGCTGCCTTAGCAGCAGAAGTACAGAGCGACCTTCTCAAGCAGAACCTTAATTCGGCTATCGATCCCATGGACACCGTTAAGAGAGTCCGAACTACTCTGCAGCAGGAGAGCTTGGCTCGTCAGGAGCTCGACTAGCAATCCGGCCTCCGTCGTAGTTCAAATCAAGTGGTGGCATTCGTGCCGCGCGTACATAACTACGCACTCAAAATCCCATGGGCATCGACGGAGGCATAGCTAGCTTGTGGTCCGTAGTACGTCTCAACCGACATCGGATACACACATACTTTCACTTTTACTTGCTTCCTTTTCAGGTGTCAATCCTAAAAGCACCATCTGGTGATCTGGTCATCGGTCCTCTTGAAGGATAAACACACCAAGACGGCGAGAAACACAGACATATGGGGGACTTTTTAGGTGATTCCATTAACAATAACTCTACTTGTTTTTCAGGACCCACATGCAGCTCTCCCTTGGTTTCGGCATGTCAAATAGCATGTTGCTTATCGGACTACCTGTATCAATGTGCCCTGACGTACTAATTAAATTACAATGAGAACAATTTGCGGCTGGAGTTGTAGGACTCCAGCTTTTTACCTTCGTACCCCATGAAAAATTTATGACAGAATCAAGATAGTCATACTTGTGCTGTCGTAGAAGTGTTCCATGACATTACCAAAATTATCATCACGGAAGTGTCCACTTCCATGACGATAAATCGCGCGTCACAGAAGTGCTTTCGTCAAGGGTGACTGACACGCGGCATCCACTGTAACGGAACACCGTTAAGCTATCGGGTCGGGTTTTGGATCCAATAACCCGTTAACAGCCCCGACCAATGGGGATTTTCCACATGTAAAATCATCATTGGCTAGAGGAAACACGTGTCGGCTCATCGTCGGGACAGATGTCATCCACTCATTGGACAGAAGGCGCCTATGATACATTGACACATGGCACGACCCAACAGAGGCCCATTCCTGTGAAAAGGCCGGCCCATTTGACTTGGTCAAAAGGTGGCAGGCCGGCCCATGGAAAGCCTGTTAACGGCCTGTTCGCATATAGCCCATTTACAGCCTGCTAACCCAAGGCCCGTTACGCCCTATCCGAATTAGGCCCAGTAACGTCATCTAGCCATCCAATATGATTCCAGACCGTTTTCACTTCTGGCCCATGTATGGCCCATGACGTCTTTCGGCCCATATGAGGCCCTATGTAACTCTTGGCCTAATAACGGCCCGTGGTGAAACTGGCCCGTAATGAACAGTGTATCACTTTACACCCATTAACGACCTGTGGTGAAACTGGCCCGTAATGAACAGTGTATCACTTTATACCCATTAATGACACGTTATTCCGTTGGGCCGTCTCCAGCCCATGTCATCTTTCGGCCTTCTCAGAGCCCGTTTATTCTTGGGCTCATTTCCAACATTCGTTTCTTATGGCCTGTTACTGTCATTTTATGCTTGTGGGCCAAATTCAGCCCGTGGTTACAGTCGGCCCGTTTGTGGTCTGTTAATACGTTGGGCCGTTTTCATAGCGTCATCAAATACGGCCTATTAATGATGGCCTGTTATGGTCGGCCCATGAACGGACGATTCCAACTCTAGCCCGTTTACGACCAGAATGCGGTCTGTTTGGCCCATGTTTGGCCAATCGATCATACGGCCCGTATAAGGCCCATTGATGATACGGCCCATAGAAGGCCCATTGATGATACGGCCCGTAGAAGGCCCACTGTTTCTACGGCCCGTAGAAGGCCCACTATTTATACGGCCCATAGAAGGCCCACTGTTTCTACGGCCCGTAGGAGGCCTAGTGTCACTATAGTAAATATTAGCCCATGGTTATTGTGGCCTAGTTTTAAAAAATAGGTTATTGCAGCCACTAGCAAACCGCAGAAAAAGAACTGCACTGACTACAAGCAAACAAATAAACAAGACAACAAGGAAATAAATAAGCAAGCAACTTACACTAGGCTATCACGGCTATTACACATATTACATCCACTGGGCATCAAAGTTTGCCATCAGTGCAAATATAGGGAACACAGCAGCATATAAACGCCGCAGCAAAACAAGTCCAGAACTGAAACCACTTCAGAAGAGCTAAAGAAACAATATCCTGGGTACCCATAATGCTGGGAAGATGCTTAGCAAGCTTATTAAGTTTCTCTTGTTTGGCGCTTAAGTCCTCCAGCGCTTGCTGTTGCACCAGAAAGTATGCATCTGAATTCTATAGGGACTTACTCAGTCCTTCGGCTTCCTGTCGCATAACATCTGATTGATGTCTTTCAACTTGAAGTTGAGACTCAAGAAGCCGAACTGATTCAGGCAATGAGTTCGAAGAGCTGGTGCCAGCAGTGGTAGCCAGTAACTCGAACACTACATCAAGACAGGACTTTGGGGTTGTCTCAGTGTCTTCAATATAGTTTTTATCAGCTTTCTTGGAGACCAACAGGGATGTCTCACTATCTTGAACCTTATCTGCATTACTTCCTTTACCATTGCATAACAGGGTACTCTTCTCCAATATTTTATCCGCGTTCTAAAAGAGAAACAAACAAACACATCTCAGGTTTACAATGTAGTATATGAAACTCATTTTGGTAAACCAGTTCGGTAGTAAGGTGGACAGGATAACAGCACGAAACAAACATATATCTATGTAGTATGGTCACTGTATGGTCTATATCATTCTAGTTTATGTTGCCAAATCAAGATAGATATAGTTCGAATCATATCTATTTAAGACAAAGCAGCATAGACAGAATATAAGTTTGGGAAACTACACAGCAATAACAACACTTGTAATGTGCATGGCATGAGAACATAACTATTTATTCAATTGAAACTGAAATCAACATAGAGCAAGTTACAACAGCAAACAGCCAAACACGTTGAAGAAACAGGTTTAAAACATACCTGTTGTGCCATTGAAGTTTCAATTGCATCCTTCAAATTTGAAATTAGTTGGTAGCAGTAAATACAGTGATGCAAGAGCAAAGTAGTATGAACCATAGCTACGGAACCTAACCTGAGAACAATTCTTCTTCTGCTTCAAGCGTTGACATCGGGTTCAGAGTGGTGGTCCTCGTGATTTGGGCACTGTAGTTGCCTTACTAACTGCTCGTGTTTGGGTGCTCTGTGGTGGAGACGGTGCTGTGTCAACGGGAACTGGGTGTCTATCTGCTGGGGTTGGGGTTAGAAGGGGTGTAGCTGGTTCTCTGTCCAACTGGGTAGGGGTACAATCTGCATGAGTGTGGGTTATGTGTGGTGGGGCTGGTTCTTGGGCAAGTACAACCGTGGTTCAATCTGCATCGATAGGTAGCACGATCTTTTCTGAAGACCGTGTTTTTACTCCCACAGATACTGCCATCACTCCCTCTAATTGAAATGGCTTATAAAAAAGAAAAGCAATTGAATGTACAGACAGTGTAAGATAGACAGGTGCAATGGATAGTATGGAAGAAAATAGGGCATGAAATAATTCACATTTATGTTGTCTAAGCAAACAGAATAGCAGGACATAATTTCACATATATGATGGATAATTAAATAGGATAGCATGACACAATTTCACATGTATGATGGCTAACTAAACAGGATAGAATGACATACTTCAAAATATGATGACTATGTAAACAGGATGACATGATATAACTATACGATGTGTCTATTAAAGTGGTTGGCATGCCATAAATCACAAACATGCCGTCGATGGAAACATGATGGCATGATATAATTCACGGATAGAATGACATAATTTAAATATGATGACTATGTAAACAGGATGAGATGATATAACTATATTGTGTCTTTAGAAAATGGGTTGGCATGCCATAATTCAGATACATGTTGTCTATGTAAACATCATGGCATGACATAATTCAAATATATGATTTATATACTAAGGAAGTGAGCAGATGGCAATCACATATATGATGTGTCAACTAAAGAGCTGGCATTCAATATTGTGTATATGATGTAAAAACTAAGCATTGCGATACAACATATGCATTATATGAGTAATATAACCCTGCCAAGTTTGAGCATACACCTCAGGAGGATAATAGGACTGGTCATCTTCCTCTGAATCCTCCTCTGAAGAGCTATCTGTAACCAGCAAGATATCTGCTTCAGCAGGTAGCATTGTCTGCTCTGAAGACCTTGTTTTCACTCCATATTTCTCCATCACCAATTCAAATGGCTGATGCACAGGAAGAGCAGTTGAATATACAAACATTGTCGACAAAAGCAATGAGAAATACAAAAAAGGACGGCATGATATAATTCACATATATGATGCTTGCCTAAACAGCATGGCATTGCATAATTGACATACATAATGCCTTGCAACAAGATAACATTGCATAATTCACATATATAATGTCTTGCAACAAGATGGCATTGCATGATTCACATATATGGTAATTAGACACTAAACAGGTAGCATTCACACAAAGCATGTCTAAACTAATCAAATGACATTGCAATGCAAGATACCATATGCACGATATGAGCAACATAACCCTGCCAAGTTAGGGCATGCACCTCGGTGGGGGGGGGGGGAATATGACTGGCCATCTGTCTCTGAATCCTCCTCTGAGGAGCTATCGGTAACCAGCAAGACATGCGCTTTGTCAGATAGCATTGTCTGCTCTGAAGATCTTGTTTCCACTCCAGATTTTTCCATGACCGTGCCAAATGGCTGATGCATAGGAAGAGTAATTGAATGTACTAAAATTGTTGACAAATTTAACACGTAATAAAAAAATGATGGCATGATATAATTCACATATAAGATGACTGGCTAACCAGGGTGGCATTGCAAAATTCACATATATGATGCCTGGCTAGACAAGATGGCATTGCATGATTCACATAGACGATAAAGAAACTAAACAAATGACATTGAAACAAAGCATGTATAAACTAAGCAGATGACATCTTTAATGTATACAGTAAGCAATGCAAGGCACCATATGCACGATATTACCAACATCAGCATGCCAAGTTAGAGCAAAGACCTCATGGGGTAAATAGGAGTGGTCTTCTTCTTCTGAATCCCCCTGATAACAGTTATCTTCCTTTTGATTACGATCCGAAATGGGTGGAGGGGGCTGCCTTTGCGCCCACCATGGAATGACGTCTGCATGAAATTTTATTGCCATGCAAGGCTCGTCTCTTTTGCTCTACATGATCAGTTCCATTGTGTACAATAACTGGCATGCATAGGAATAGAACAAAGTGAGATTATGTAAGGTGTGCATGCACAAATCTAGAGTGATGGTAGCAAACTGTGGATAGACCCAAAACCAATGATAGCAGGCAGATAATAGCTTTAGTTAAAAATACAGATAATGGCTCCTTTAATGTTTGTTTGCACCCAACATGAAACTCATAGTAGACATCGGAGATTAACCAGATAGTAGACAGATAGTACTGATTGCTGCCCCAATATGTACCCCACAACCATTTAAAAACTCAAGTTTCAGCATTAGTTTGGACCTGACTCGGAGTCTAATAGGTGAACACGACGATAATGTAGCATGTCATCATATTAAGCGGCACATAACATAAGCAGTCATGAAAGAGTGCGACCTCTCTTGCGGACCCGTGTAGTCCTCACGGTCATCTGCTCAGTTGATGATGGTAATGTAGTTGTCATGGCTGCCGGCGGCGGGGAAGAAGATCTGAGGCGGTGAAAGACAGTCTGGAGAGCGGATCCCTGCTGTGGTGAACCCTTCCGTTGTTGGAGCAGCTGAGTTGGGGTGGAACACAGCACTGCAGGAGCAGGACAAACCACACAAGGTTTTCTTTGACACATATCTGTAAGGGCTTGTTTGAATTTGAGGATTCCAACAATGCAGGGATAGGAAATAGACAGGAATAGGATAGGAATGCACGTGCAAAACAGAGAATATAAAAACACAGGATTTCTGCCAATCTGGGTGTTTGATTCACAACAATTGGAAGATCACAGGATGCAAAAAAGCATGGTGAGATTAAGTCAAAGCACAAGAAAATGTACTGTTATAATGCTATTATGCTACTATCTCTTAGTCTTGTGCTTGATGAATATGAATATGAAAAGGAGGAGAAGTGGAAATTGGAATTCCTACGATTTTTCTTTCAAGGAGACACCAAAGGAACAAATCCTACAGTTTTCCTTTGCTCCATTCCTTTGCACCAAATTCATGAAAATTAGTACCATAGGAAACTTTCCAATTCCGATGTTTTTCGTTCACTTTTCCTTTCAAGCACTGGCGATTCTAGTAGGCAGGCTTGAGCAAGGAAAATCCTAGGCTAAAAAAATGTTTTTGTGCTACTTCTATTACTTTGGACCCAGGCCACTGCCATACTAGCTCAACTCCTAGGCCCATCGACAAATGCACAACTCAAATGCGCAGAGATAAATAATGATGGCGTTCAAGAGAGTCCATCACAGATAGCTATGTTGCCTGGTACCTCACTGCTTGTCATATAGTAGGATAAAATAATCGTATTTCCCGTTACTATGAGTGTTCAGTGGACAATATATATAACATGTAGAGTAAAAAAGAGATGCAACAAGTGTACAACCTCTTTGGCGAAGCCATGTCGATCTCAGCGTGATTGGGTTGGCCGGTGAGGATGCTCCGGCTGACTTGGCTGTCGGAGGAGGGGAAGAAGATCTTAGGCGTCTAGAGATGGAGCCCGAGGTACTACTCCGCTGTGATGGAGGGTTTCGTCGTTGGAGCAGCTCCCGTGAGATGTACGACGCCGAGGCTGAAGCAGGACAAGAGAGACAACGAACAACGTTAACCTGAGTGGAATTCTAATAGCATCTCCAATACATGACGTTAAATACATAACCACAAAGTGCTAGATGTAAAATACATCAGCCGCTCATCTTGGAACTTAACTGTCGAAACTAAATTTAACTGTCGAAACTGAACTTAACTGTCGAAACTGAACTTAACTGTCGAAACTGAATTTTGCTGTCGAAACTGAACGCACTAGCAAGGTAAGGCTACACGTCGGTCGACTGATGTTTTCATCTCTGGTCAGTCGATTTTGCAGCCATTGGATACGAAATCAAGGGCCTGCAGTTCATCTTCAACCTCCACCCACTGAGCCGGCCAAACAGCAGCCCCCCGCCGCCCCGCCTGCCCCGAAAACACTCCCCACCGCCGGTCCGCTACCGCCCCATCCATCCCTCTAGCCCCCCCCCCCCCTCCCCCGTGTCGAGCTTTTTCTCCGGCGATCCCCACGCCATCGGCCCCGCTAATGCCCCGCCACCGCCGGCGACCCTAAGGTAGATAGTGGGGTACCTCTTCGGCGAGCCCCCCTCCTCATTGCGGCTGGTTCTTCCTTCACCCCGGCGGCATTGGAGTGAAGTGTAGCTAGATCGGAGCAGCATCGCAAGCAAGAGCAAGGGCGAGAGCAGCAGCGCGAGCAAGAGCAATAGAAAGAGGAGACCAGGCAGGGGACCGAGAGCAAGAGCAGAGCAGCAGCGCGAGCGAGAGCTAAAGCAGCAGCAGGTCCTATTGATGTGGACGTCGCCGCCGAGGGAGCGACGCCGTGGAGGAAGTGGCCGGCGACACCGAAGTGGATGGAGCCACGCCGTGTCGGCTCGGGACCGAGCACCGGCAGCACTGTGAGATCGAATCAAGAAGAAAATGCGGTGATTAGTGTACAACCTCTTTGGTGGCGCCAATTAGGCCACAGCTTCATCCGAGGAAACGGTGATAATGATGCTCTTCCGGTGGTGCAGGTGAAGACGGCGGTGTGGGAATGGAGGTGGCACGAAAGACGAGGGGAACGTCGGGGTAGCTCCTTGGAGGTGGATGCTACCTCTTGAGCTTGCGTTGCATTTCCCCGAAGAGGAAAGGATGATGCACCAGAGTAGCGTAAGTATTTCCCTCAGTTTTTGAGAACCAAGGTATCAATCCAGTAGGAGGCCACGCTCAAGTCCCTCCTACCTGCACAAAACGATAGCTACTCGAAACCAACGCGATTAGGGGTTGTCAATCCCTTCTCGGTCACTTACGAGAGTGAGATCTGATAGATATAATACTTTTGGTATTTTTGGTATAGAGATGCAAAGTGAAAAGTAAAAGGCAAAGTAAAAAGCAAAGCAAGATTAAAGTGATGGAGATTGATATGATGAGAATAGACCCGGGGGCCATAGGTTTCACTAGTGGCTTCTCTCAAGATCATAAGTATTCTACGGTGGGTGAACAAATTGCTGTTGAGCAATTGACATAATTGAGCATAGTTATGAGAATATCTAGGCATGATCATGTATATAGGCATCATGTCCGTGACAAGTAGACCGATACGATTCTGCATCTACTACTATTACTCCACTCATGGACCGCTATCCAGCATGCATCTAGAGTATTAAGTTAAAAACAAAGTAACGCTTTAAGCAAGATGGCATGATATAGAGAGATAAATTCGTGCAATATGAAATAAACCCCATCTTGTTATCCTCAATGGCAACGATGCAATACGTGCCTTGCTGCCCCTTCTGTCACTGGGAAAGGACACCCCAAGATCGAACCCAAAGCTAAGCACTTCTCCCATGGCAAGAAAAACCAATCTAGTAGGCCAAACCAAACTGATAATTCGAAGAGACTTGCAAAGATAACCAATCATACATAAAAGAATTCAGAGAAGATTCAAATATTATTCATAGATAGACTTGATCATAAACCCACAATTCATCGGTCTCAACAAACACACCGCAAAAAAGAAGAAGATTACATCGAATAGATCTCCACGAGAGAGGGGGAGAACTTTGTATTGAGATCCAAAAAGAGAGAAGAAGACATCTAGCTACTAAGTATGGACCCGAAGGTCTAAGGTAAACTACTCACACTTCATCGGAGAGGCTATGATGATGTAGAAGCCCTCTGTGATGACGGCCCTCTCCGGCGGAGCTCTGGAACAGGCCCCAAGATGGGATCTCATGGATACAGAAAGTTGCGGTGGTGGAATTAGGTTTTTGGCTCCGTCTCTGTTCGTTTGGGGGTACGTAGGTATATATAGGAGGAAGAAGTACATCGGTGGCACGAGGGTGGGGGCGCGCCTGGGGGTGTAGGGCGCGCCCCCCTACCTCAGGCCCACCTCTAAGCTTCCTTGGCGTAGGATCCAAGTCTCCTAGGTCATATTCGGGAAGAAAATCACGTTCCAGAAAGGTTTATTCCATTTGGACTCCGTTTGATATTCTGTTTCTTTGAAACACTGAAATAGGCAAAAAACAACAATTCTGGGCTGGGCCTCCGGTTAATAGGTTAGTCCCAAAAATAATATAAAAGTGGAAAATAAAGCCCAATAAAGTCCAAAGCAGTAGATAATATAGCATGGAGCAATCAAAAATTATAGATAAGTTGGAGACGTATCAGGCATCCCAAAGCTTAATTCCTGCTCGTCCTCGAGTAGGTAAATGATAAAAAGAGAATTTTTGATGTGGAATGCTTCTTGGCATAATTTCAATGCAAATCTTCTTAATTGTGGTATGAATATTCAGATTAGGAAGATTCAAGACAAAATTTCATATTGACATAGAGAATAATAATGCTTCAAGCAAACCAACAAAGCAATTATGTTTTCTTAAAGTAACATGGCCAAAGAAAGTTCATCCCTATAAAATCATATAGTTTAGTCATGCTCCATTTTCGTCACACAAGAATGCTCTCATCATGCACAATCCCGATGACAAGCCAAGCAATTGTTTCATACCTTAATAATTTCAAACTCATAAACTTTCATGCAATACATGAGCGTGAGCCATGGATATAGAACTATGGGTGGAATAGAATATAATGATGGGGGTTATGTGGAGAAGACAAAAAGGAGAAAGTCTCACATCAACGAGGCTAATCAATGGGCTATGGAGATGCCCATCGATTGATGTTAATGCAAGGAGTAGGGATTACCATGCAACGGATGCACTAGAGCTATAAATGTATGAAAGCTCAACAAAAGAAACTAAGTGGGTGTGCATCCAACTTGCTTGCTCATGAAGACCTAGGGCACTTGAGGAGGCCCATTGTTGGAATATACAAGCCAAGTTCTATAATGAAAATTCCCACTAGTATATGAAAGTGATAACTCAAGAGACTCTCTATATGAAGCACATTGTGCTACTTTGAAGCACAAGTGTGGAAAAAAAGGATAGTAGCATTGCCCCTTTTAATTTATTTTCTTTTTTTTGGGCCTTCTCTTTTTTTGGCCTTTCTCTTTTTTTGGGACAATGCTCTATTGAATGATGATCATCACACTTCTATTTATTTACAACTCAATGATTACAACTCGATACTAGAACAAAGTATGACTCTATATGGATGCCTCCGGCGGTGTACCGGGATATGCAATGAATCAAGAGTGACAAGTATGAAAAAGTTATGAACGGTGGCTTTTCCACAAATACTTATGTCAACTACATGATCATGCTAAGCAATATGACAATGATGAATGTGTCATGATAAACTAGATGGTGGAAAGTTGCATGGCAATATATCTCGGAATGGCTATGGAAATGCCATAATAGGTAGGTATGGTGGTTGTTTTGAGGAAGATATAAGGAGGTTTATGTGTGAAAGAGCGTATCATATCACGGGGTTTGGATGCACCGGCGAAGTTTGCACCAACTCTCGATGTGAGAAAGGGAAATGCACGGTACCGTAGAGGCTAGCAATGATGGAAGGGTGAGAGTGCATATAATCCATGTACTCAACATTAGTCATAAAGAACTCATATACTTATTGCAAAAATCTACAAGCCATCAAAAACCAAAGTATTATGCGCATGCTCCTAGGGGGATAGATTGGTAGGAAAAGACCATCGCTCGTCCCCGACCGCCACTCATAAGGAGGACAATCAAATAACACCTCATGTTTCAAATTTGTTGCATAATGTTTACCATACGTGCATGCTACGGGACTTGCAAACTTTAACTCAAGCACTTCTCAAATTCACAATTACTCTACTAGCATGACTTCGATATTAATACCTCCATATCTCAAAACAATTATCAAGCATCCAATTGTTCTTAGTATTCAACACACTCAAAAGAAAGTTTCACAAATCTGGAATACCAAGCATGTTATCATTAAGCAAATTACCATGCTATTAAGACTCTCAAAATAATTTAAGTGAAGCATGAGAGATCAATAGTTTCTTTAAAACAAATCCACCACCGTGCTCTAAAATATCTAAGTGAAGCACATAGAGCAAAATTATAGCGCTCAAAAGATATAAGTGAAGCACATAGAGCAAAACTACTTAGCTCAAAAAGATATAAGTGAAGCACATAGAGTATTCTATCAAATTCTAATTCATGTATGGCTCTCTCAAAAGGTGTGTACAGCAAGGATGATTGTGGCACACTAACAACCAAAGACACAAATAATATAAGATGCTCCAAGCAAAACACATATCATGTTGCTGAATAAAAATATAGCTCCAAGTAAATTACCGATGGAAGTGGATGAAAGAGGGGATGCCTTCCGGGGCATGCCGAAGCTTTGACTTGTTGGTGTCCTTGGATTATCTTGGGGGTGCCATGGGCATCCCCAAGCTTAGGCTCTTGCCACTCCTTGTTCCATAATCCATCACAAGAATTCACCCAAAACTTGAAAACTTCACAACACAAAACTCAATAGAAATCTCGTGAGCTCCGTTAGAGAAAGAAAACAAAACACCACTTCAAGGTACTATAATTAAATCATTCTTTATTTATATTGGTGTTAAACCTACTATACTCCAACTTCTCTATGGATTATAAACTATTTTACTAACCATAGATTCATCAAAATAAGCAAACAACACACGAAAAACAGAATCTGTCAAAAACAGAACAGTCTGTAGTAATCTGTAACTAACACAAACTTCTAGAACTCCAAAATATCTACCAAAATTGGAAGACCTAGAAAATTTGTTTATTGATCAGAAGCAGTTGGAATCAGTATTTTATCACGTTCTGGTAATTGTTAACAATTCGGCCACTGAACGCAAAGTTTCTGGAAATTACAGCAAGATCAAATAACTATCATCCAAGAAGATCCAATAGGTCTAACTTGGCACAAACACTAATTAAAACACAAAGCCACATCCAAACAGAAGGTAGATGGGTTATTTATTCCCTAACAGAAGAAAAACACAAAACACTAAAAATAAAATTGGGTTTCCTCCCAACAAGCGCTATCGTTTAACGCCCCTAGCTAGGCATAAAAGCGAGGATAGATCTAGGTTGTGCCGTAGTAATAAGATAGATCGGTGAAACTCATTTCATATTCTCTATGTTCGGCAGAAAGTTTTCTTTGAGGCAAGCAAAAGTAATCAAAAGGGCTAAATTTAATAGGACACAAGTCCCCAAGATCAATTTTAGGAGGTATAGGTTCCTCTTTCGGCCCTTCGTATTGCACAACCAATTCATCATTATAAGCATTCTTTTGATAGAACCTCGTGAGCCTAAACTCAAGAGAGCATCCTAGCTCATTGTTTCGAATAGCCAAATCATCATTAAGTTCAGAGATTCTATCAATTAAAATATTGATTGGCACCTTTTTTCTAAGGCTTTCATTGAAAGCAACATAGTCAAGAGATTGAAAGAGCATAATTTCTTCTTGATCAAAGAGGATAGATTCTATGGGAGGACGACCAGTGTCCACCCTATAGTGCGCAAAGATTTCTTTGGATTCTTTTATTATAAATCTGAATTCATGTGCCAAAAAAGATAGTAGCGGCATGCTTAAGAGAAGAATGCTCGACATTAGAAAATTCTAGGAAAATTATTTGTATAGATGGGTGCATATGCATAAATTGCCTTTCAAGTTCAACGATAAGCATGGCAATAGCGTCCGCAAGACTACTAGTTCTATGAAGAATAGAACCGCCCATAGAGGGCAAAGCACTGGCACAAGTAAAAAAATCTTGGATGACTCATTTTCCAATAATATTACCACTACCGATTTGAAATATTTTTGTATGATAGGTAGGGGGTTCTTCAGCCGGAGCATCAGAATTTTCTATGACATTGTTATCGCCCATATCGGCGATAACTTCCCCAACTTCAGACATAGCGACAAGCAAGCAATCCAACACACGAGCAAACAAAAGGCAAGCGAGAAAAAGGCAAACGGCAAAGAGAGGCGGAGAAGGAGAATGAGATTGGGAAAGAGAGGGCGAATAAAACGGCAAGGGTGAAGTGGGGGAGAGGAAAACGAGAGGCAAATGGCAATTAATGTAATGCGGGAGATAGGGATTGTGATGGGTACTTGGTATGTTGACTTCTGCGTAGACCTCCCCGGCAACGACGCCAAAAATTCTTCTTGCTACCTCTTGAGCTTGCGTTGGATTTCCTCGAAGAGGAAAGGATGATGCAACAGAGTAGCACAAGTATTTCCCTCAGTTTTTGAGAACCAAGGTATCAATCCAGTAGGAGGCCACGCTCAAGTCCCTCGTACATGCACAGAACGACAGCTACTCGCAACCAACGTGATTAGGGGTTGTCAATCCCTTCACGATCACTTACGAGAGTGGGATTTGATAGATATAATATTTTCAGTATTTTTGGTACAGAGATGCAAAGTGAAAAGTAAAAGGCAAAGTAAAAAAGAAAAGCAAGATTAAAGTGATGGAGATTGATATGATGAGAATAGACCCGGGGGCCATAGGTTTCACTAGTGGCTTCTCTCAAGAGCATGAGTATTCTACGGTGGGTGAACAAATTACTGTTGAGCAATTGATAGAATTGAGCATAGTTATGAGAATATCCAGGCATGATCATGTATATAGGCATCACGTCCGTGACAAGTAGACCAAAACGATTTTGCATCTACTACTATTACTCCACTCATCGACCGCTATCCAGCATGCATCTAGAGTATTAATTTAAAAATAGAGTAACGCTTTAAGCAAGATGGCATGATGTAGAGAGATAAATTCATGCAATATGAAATAAACCCCATCTTGTTATCCTCGAGGGCAACGATGCAATACGTGCCTTGCTGCCCCTTCTGTCACTGGAAAAGGACACCGCACGATCGAACCCAAAGCTAAGCACTTCTCCCATGGCAAGAAAAACCAATCTAGTAGGCCAAACCAAACTGATAATTCGAAGAGACTTGCAAAGATAACCAATCATACATAAAAGAATTCAGAGAAGATTCAAATATTATTCATAGATAGACTTGATCATAAACCCACAATTCATCGGTCTCAACAAACACACCGCAAAAAAGAAGAAGATTACATCGAATAGATCTCCACGAGAGAGGGGGAGAACATTGTATTGAGATCCAAAAAGAGAGAAGAAGCCATCTAGCTACTAACTATGGACCCGAAGGTCTGAGGTAAACTACTCACACTTCATCGAAGAGACTATGATGATGTAGAAGCCCTCCGTGATGACGGCCCTCTCCGGCGGAGCTCCGGAATAGGCCCCAACATGGGATCTCGTGGATACAGAAAGTTGCGGCAGTGGAATTAGGTTTTTGGCTCCGTCTCTGTTCGTTTGGGGGTACATAAGTATATATAGGAGGAAGAAGTACGTCGGTGGAGCTTCGGTGTGCCCACGAGGGTGGGGGCGCGCCTGGGGGTGTAGGGCGCGCCCCCCTACCTCGTGCCCACCTCGAAGCTTCCTTGGCGTATGGTCCAAGTCTCCTGGGTCATATTCGGGAAGAAAATCACGTTCCAGAAAGGTTTATTCCGTTTGGACTCCATTTGATATTTCGTTTCTTTGAAACACTGAAATAGGCAAAAAACAACAATTCTGGGTTGGCCCTCCGGTTAATAGGTTAGTCCCAAAAATAATATAAAAGTGGAAAATAAAGTCCAAAACAGTAGATAATATAGCATGGAGCAATCAAAAAGTATAGATACGTTGGAGACGTATTAGTGGAGGACAGGTGGCTGAACCGGCGGGATGATGAGATCGACGACGGATCGTCATCTGGTACGGTGGATGAGGGACGTCGAGGTGTTGCTATGGACGACGTCGTCGGGGAAGAGGCTCCGGCTGGGTGGTGGATGGAGCAGGGTTTGGGGTTTCATCGCGGGTTTTCGCGGCCTCGGTGTACGAATGGGTGGGCGGATGGGATGGTAGTGCGGAACCATGGCTTAGAGACACGCTTGTCCGAAATGTGGGGTAAGTAACGAAAGTACCCCCACCGATTTGAGGCGGTTCTTTAGGTTCAGGGGTACCACGGGCACTTCGCGTGTCGGGATTTCACAGGAGGTGGGAGTTTTCGCGCCCGTTGTAATTTTGGAATAGCAAGGCGCGGGTTGAGATGGAGGGAGTTGTCGGAGCACAACGAGACAAAGATATATCTTAAATATTTCAGGCTAACAAGGCGCGGGTTGAAGAGGCGGGAGTTTCGCAGCACGACAGACAGAGACGCTAGCTTGAATTTTCGGCATAACAAGGCGCGGCTTGAAATTTCGGAAGAACAAGCTTAACGTGTACCCCAAAAAAGAAAATTTGCACCTCAACACGCACAACACACACACAAACACCATTTAGACTAGAGTAAGGTGCACGTGCATTGCACGCATGAGATTGGCAACCAAATTATGAATAATTACCACGTTATAGCATGGAAGGTTTGAGTCATATATGCATGATGTAGATGTTCGTTTAATTCTTATAGTTCATTTCATTCAAAATCATCTAGTTTTTATAAGAAAGCTAATCTATTTTAAGATTCATGGAATTGTGCGTCATAAGACATAAAGTAAAAACAAACAATGGCAAATCATGTAGAAAAACATTTGGGCAATTTTGATACGAAAGATTCTAGAAAAAATAAGAAGTGCTTGTGTTTTGATGTTTGTGCATTATGCTTAAGTTCAACCATGGAGTCTTCTAGAATATACATGTGGCGAAATCTGGTGGAATCTAGATGATATCCAACGGCCAATAGTGCTCAAATTTTCCATCTTTGGACCATCGGATTCGCCTCATCCAACGACCATCTTTCAAAGTTAAAGTTACCGCACACAATATAAAACAATTACAATATAATATATATAGGGGTATAGATATAGATATGTGATGCAAAAGCCGCCCATCATCTCCAATTAGAATAGTGTGTCCATGCATGGATGCGACGTGGCCAAATGATGTCTGCCATCGGTATCTCAAATTCAAATCAGTATGACCTTGTTCAATGTGTATACATTACAATAGGCTCGTTTCCAAACCACATCGTGTAGATCTCCGTTATATTCATGCATGCGTGGGTTTCAAACATCAGGATCCCTTATTCAAATATTTGAATTCAACTTTACATTGATTTTGACCTCACCTATTCATCTATTCTTTTACACCCACACAGTAGTCTTCTCTTTATAATTGTACCACTAACTTTCTCTCGTGCATGCATGCACACACACTACCAGTTGGCATTATCCATCGCACGCATGCAATCTTTTTCTTCAGGTCGGTCTCCCATGAAGGCACACACCAACACACATCCCCCTCTCCATCATATCGGGCATGCTTTATCTCTCACGCGTGCATGCGCAACGATCGATGTTCCTCAATGTATGTGTGTATATAGCTAGGTCTTTCATAGTTTTCCACACAAACCGATCAATTGATATATCCAGTGAGATCTCACCCTCTGTCCCACGTCCACATCGATCAATCTATACCTCTCTATATAGGATTAACATATATAGCTAATACACCCACATTAATTATGTATCCAACGTCCCCTCTCATCATCCATGCCTTCCGCTTCATCTCTCAAACGCGTGCACAATGGCGAAGACAGGGGGCAGTAAGGGCCCTGCCCCCTCCCCCCCTAACATCACTATATATCAAGGCTAATATGAATGTGATCATTAGACAATTGCTTCTAAAATGGTTTAAGTTCATTAATTGACCCTCCTCGTAAAGGATTAGCAATGCTTGGCCCCCTAGCTCATTTATTTTTCATGGCTCCGCCACTGCGCGCATCAGCGCACGTGTTCGCCCTCTCTCTCTAAATATCGATCTCGCACTTATGCATTCCTTCATAGTCTCCCTTCACTCGGCCCCTCGCCCCATCTTCTAGCCCCCCCATCGGATTTTGCCACATGTACAATCTAGCAGACTCCATGGTTGAACTTAAGCATAATGCACAAACCTCAAAACAACAGTGGTTCTCTTTTGTTCTAGAATCTTCCATATCATAACTGCCCAAACTTTTTTCTAGTTGAATTGCCATTATTTGTTTTTACTTTATGCTTTACAACGCACAGTTCCATGAATCATAAAATAGATTAGGGGCTTCTTTGATTTAAAGGATTCTCAAAGGAATTTTGGAGGATTCTAATCATTAGGAATTTTTCCTATCTTGGTTGTTTGATTCGTAGGATTGTAAACCATAGGAATTTTTCCATATGATTCATTTGCACTAGATTTCATAGGAAACATCCCATCCACTCAAACCTCTTTGAAAGAATTCTGCGTTTTTTCTATGCACAATCAAACACTCGTACAATCCTGTAGGATTCAAGACGACATTCCACTATAATCCCATGTTTTTCCTATTCCCGCGTTCTTAGCTTTTTTATAAAAACTAATTGATTTTGAGATGAACTATAAGAATTAAACGAAGGGCTACATCAGGCATATATGACTCAGAGCTTACATGCTATAGTGTGGTATTTATTCATAATTTGGTTGCAAAATCTGATGCGTGCAATGCACGTGTACCTTACTAGTACTTCGAGTATGTGCAAAACACGTAAATTAGAATACCAATGGAACGCTACATAGTGTCTCTCATACAGTTCATGAAGCTACGTGGCACATGTGTAGGCGTTGTCGTGACCTCCTTGTGTGGATTGATCACAGTGACGTGCTGCTGGTTCCATAAGAATGTACTCGTCCTCCCTGAGCCATACTGGCGGTACATGCACAAAGCAAAGATGTGCACGCACGCCATGCACACACTCATTCCTCACATGCACACGCGGGTACATGGGCGGACGCAATTTTTTACCAAGATCCACCCCATGTGATAATTTGATGCGTGTAAAGTCGTTCACTTCATTGATGGTTAATTAATACAGCGCATGCAAATTGAGTGGGCATGAGGGCGGAAGAAAGACATTATTACTCCACTGTGCGCATGCGAGTAGTTAAATCATGGGTTGCTAGTAGTACTTCCATTGGTCTCCTTCGTATTTTGTGCCAATTTTTGACAGTAACATAATATTTACGCATTTGAGCAGTGTAGTACTTGAAATTTATGTTCCACTAAACTCATCGGGAGCCGTTTCGGGCCTCGAAACCAAAATCATCAATTAATCTTTACCTTGTTCCCATCACATTCGAAAGCCTCCTCACACCTACTAGTAGTACGTACCAAACCTGAACGTGTTCCCACTATGGAGGTATTAGTACTAGTGCTAGTACTTAGGTTATAAAAAGGGGAACTACCTAACTGAAAATCACTCTACCTTTCCTCCTCATAAGTGCTTCTTCTTCGTCCGTCATTGCCATGGCCGGTGAGCAGAGCTCTAGGTCGAGAACTACTCGTAACAAGGGAGCGGCAACCAAGGCTATGGAAAAAAAAGAGGGCTCGCCGCCACGCAGAGACCTCGAAGGATCTCTCACGGGCAGGCGATGGATCCCAGGAGCGCCCTAGCCACTGAGGCGAACATGCCGAGCCAGCGGAGCTGGAGTCGTTATCCCTCGATGGCATGCCCGATTAGCTCAATAAGCAGAAGGAGTTCATCCAAGGCTTGATGGAGTTGCTGAAGGAGAGCCTCGACGACATGCCCGTTGAGCTCAATCAGCAGGGGGAGTTGACCGCCGGCTTGGTGATGCTGCTAAAGAAGAGCATTGCCTCGGAGAAGAAGGCGACCGGCGAAATCCTGCGGCTTTGGGAGGTCAATGCGAAGCTCTCCCATGAGATCGACCTGTTGAAGGAGAAGAACGCCGGCTGGAAGAAACTGCATGAGAATAATAGTTCCTCAATGAAGATGTTGCATGCCCTCACCATGGAACAGAAGGAAGAGTTGGCGAAGCTCCGCATCGAGCACCCGGCTGCTGTCAAGGTACGTAATATGGCCATGGAACAGATGATGAAGGCCCGCGTCGAGAAATGCCGCGTTGTGGACACAATGATGAAGATGGCGGAGGAGACGCGCAAGGAGATGGAGGTCGTGGAGGCGATGAAGAAGCAGTTACGACTTCGCGGTGAATTAGATCATTTGGGGTGATAATCTTCCTTCTTCTTTTGCTCCTGTGTTTCATCTTTTGCTTTGGGTGTTTCGCCGCACGTGTCACATTCTTTGCGAGGAATGAATAGAAGAATGTTTTTTTGAGGGAATGAATAGAACAATGCTAACAATGAGATGACTAGCAAATTAGATCATTTTTATCGCCATATGGCCCTGGGCTGCCGTGTTTCGTGCTCCTCCATCGCAGTACTACTCCAGTGGAAAACTTGAGTATACCGCACGATTCTTTGCTCCTCCTCGATCAGGTCGTCGGTGCATTTATATGAGCAGTGAAATCACAAGGCCCCGCCTTCCAGTAGTAATGAGCCATCAAATCACAAAGGCCCTCACCTCTCGTGAAACCGACCAAGCTAGACTACCCCGCCCTCTAGCCTTTTAAAAAATGTATACTTTTGTACAATAGTAGTATCGATGGATTGCGCCATGGAGCAAAACTTGAAATTAAAAAAAGGTGGTACATATAGAGAGCGCTCGTCGCCAAATTATGCATATAGTACTATTAAAAAGGCTAGTCACAATAATGGTGTCCAGCACAATCCACCCCTCAAATAAAACTAAGAGGGTGCTTGGATACGTTTTAGTCCCATGACTAAAAGTAGTGGGACTAAAACATGCTAGCCTCACCCATGCTTGGATCCAAATACTAAAAATGCTAAAATCAAGGTAATGTGCATTTATTATCCTCCAAACCCTCCAATCCAGAACTCGCCTGTGTTAAAGGAGAGGAGTTAAATGAGTAGGGAGAGGACTAATCCACATTTTAGTAGGGGAACCCATGACTAAAAAAATTTAGTCTCAAGACTAGTTTTAGCCCCTCTTTAGTCAGGGGTGCTTGGAACTTTAGCCTCTTAAAGAGACTATTTTTAGTCAGACTAAAATAAGTCCCTAGGATCCAAGCACCTTCTAAGCATCCTGGAATTCTTTGACAAAACTAAGCACCCTGAAATTCTTTGACAACTAAACTACTGGCTATATGATGTTGGCCATATATATTGTACGTATATAATGTGAAGAAACGAGTGGTAATACTATACCAACTAAAAGATGAAATGTAAGAAATACTAGTATGTACATACTGAAGAGTTAAAGTAACGAGAAGAAACATAACATAGTTCTGTTGGGGGCTCAGCACAACACACCCCTCAAATTAAATTAAGCACACCTGAAATTAAACTTTGCAACTATTCCGGTAGACACTGCATTAGAACCACCATGAGCAACGACACTGCCACCTTACTCGGAGTCCTTGTCCACGTCCTCGACCTCGTCCTTGTCCCTCTTCCTCTTGGCCGATACTTCTTTGCTTGAACCACACACTTGGCTATTGCTCTTCATCCAACCCTTGTAGATATTGAAGCAAAGGTAGCCATCCATTGCAGCGTAGTGGATGTGGTCTATATCTAGTAAATTCCACTGCCATGCATGACGATGAAACGTGTAATGAGTTTTGTCCAGTTTACCATACGAAGGATGAACCATGGCTCCTACCAGGGTCAGCATTGAAGGCTGACGAGAGGACACCAGCCGATTCTTCTGGAGGTCGAAGGTGTTGCCTACAACGAGGCCTATCCGATGTAGGACTTCTTTGTCGTTACCAAAGTCTACAGTAACGAATTTGACTAGGTTTATCTCGACGAAGTCCTTAAAATCCTGGCACTCAACGTCGGCATGGGATATGTGGTAGACCAAGCATAAGTCATCCACGCAAACCTGGATCACGGCGGGCTTCTTCCTCTCTTCGTCCTTTAGATCCTTCTCTCGTCCCAGGACTATGGTGTACTCAGCATCTAGCCCAGTGACCCACTCATCATCCGAGTCTTCGAACATGTGTCTGAAGTGAGAAAGGCATCCTTTCACCGTCGCGGAAGAACGGGTGTAGATGACGTCGAACTCATCGCCCATGATGGTTCTAACCTTGTATCCCTGCCGATCATGGAGATTTGGGACGCCATGGATTTGGGAGGAGGGTCAGGATTAGTGGAACTGCCGTAATGTGAATGGACGGGACAACTAGGAGTGAACCGCCGTAGTATTGAAGGACGTGTGAGGACGAGTAGGAGCGAACTGCTAGCGTGCGAACGGCAGGGTAGTGGCTTTCCATTCTCCCATAATATGGGCTTCCGAGCGCCCTTGGATCTGAGATCGAACGGTTGCATGGCGTGATTCTAGACCTATGGGTGAATATCCTATCCTGGAGGGTTATTCTGCAAATTTTCAGCAACTTAGCAGATCCAAGGGCTGCCAGCAGCCCGTATCATGGTCGCGCCTACCACGACCGTCGCGTCGCTCGCGCGATCGCGCCCTTGGAGATTTAACACGGTGTGTTAGGCTATCTGATGTTGGCATGTCATACATAGTCATCCCTTAGTCACTCATACTACAACAAGGTTGCCTATAAGTGTATTTTTTTACTCCTCTCTATCCCTTTCTTCGTACTCAAGGAAGAAATGGTGCTAAGCGCGTGTATTTATTGCATTTGCCAAGGAGTGACCTCTTCCAATGAAATGGTGTTGCTAAGTTTGCTTCATTTAATTAGTTATAGACTCAAAATTGTCTTTTCACCTAGGTACACGCGCTTAGCACCATTTCTTCCTTGTGTCACCAAACTAGTCTGTCTCTTCTTGATGAACTTGCCACATCAGACTTTATGCTTATGTGGCAAGCTTAAGCACCTGTAGGAGCAAGTAAAAGTAAGTACAATAGCGCGCTTTACATGGCATTTTTGCATATGTGGAGGAAAGGGAGGCAAGGAAAAAGTGGAGAAGTGGGCTCTCATGCAAGAGCCACCCTCCACTACATGGTGGAGCATTGGGAGAGGCACCTGTATGGAGGTGGTCAGGAATCTTGGAGACTCGCGCCGGTCGTAGCGCCGCAGTTAAAATGATAATGGCAAGTCAAATCATGGGGCCCCACCTGTCCAGCAGTACCTCGCTGTCAAATCACACAACCCTATGTTTGCAGCAGCCTACTCCCTCGTCTTCTCGCATCTCTGTCGAACCAACTAGGTGGAACTGCCCTGCCGCCTACCGCGCAGGAAAAGCCCCGCCCTCCACTTTTAAATAGTATACACTATACTAATTTTGTATCCATGGATTGCGCCCGCACCATGGAGCAAAGCGTCTAGAAAACGGAGGAGAGACGGTGGTCTTGCAATAGAGAAGAGGGAGAGGCGAGACGGTGGTTTTGTAATGGAGATGATGGAGAGGAGAGGAGGTAGTTTTGCAATGGAGAAGAGGGAGAGGAGCGTGCGGTAGCGAGTTAGGATTTGACGAGAGGGCCGGCGTGCTCTGACTGGATCAAAATCAAAATCAATTTACCCTTCAATTAAGAAAGCGACCCCACATTAACTAGTCTCCCTTTTATTCTGGGTCATAATTGACCATGATTTTCTCACATAAAATATATGTTATACGTTGTATACAAGGCCACTATCAAAATTACAATTTGCAACTATACAAGGCCACTAACATTAATCGAGGCAAAAATGATGGCGTTTGCCTCGTACTAGCACCCGAGGACATTAATATCCCTTGTGTGCATGCGGGAGTGAGAAGGTTAGCTTGCATTCCCAACATTAATCAACCAATGAGGAGTAAGAGGGTTGGCTTGTTGTGCTTGGGAGAGAAAAACCACATTAATTAACATGACAATCAAGGTGACAAGCTAGCTTGCAACATTGACTTAAACATAGCATTGATTTTTACCTTGGTACCTGTAATATGAGTTTGTGACCTTGTATACAAAAATGAAGGGAGTATAATTTGAAAGTACATTCAGATATGAACCAAACAATACATTTTTTGGTGACATGCATTCACATTTTGCTTGTCAAATATAGTACGTGGTCAAACTTTGACCCAAAATACGCGGAACAACAAAAAAATACTTCCAAGACCAGCGCCGCTCTTCCACTCTTCTCCTCTTGAACCACCGCCGCTCCTCTCCTGTTCCAATCTAAATGCAGCGCCGCTCCTCTCCTCTTCCATTTCAAAACCACCGCCCCTCCTCTCATGTTCCAATCCAAAAGCAGCCTCGCTCCTCTCCCGTTCTAATCCAAAACCAGCTCTTCTCCTCTCCTCTTCCATTCAAAAACCACTGCCGGCGAGTGAAGGTGCTGTGGAGAAGTAGATCGATGGAGGAGTACAACCGATACGTGAGGATCGCAGACGGCGACCCTGTGACGCTAGCTAGGATGTTGGAGATACAGTCTTGGTTTGACAACAAAGACCAACTAGCGGCGACGGCGACATCCATGGCCAAATATCTGCAATAGAGCGAAAAGGCGGCGATACTCCCGGAGGGAGTCGCGCTGGAGTACATAGAGCTACTCCTCTGGGCCATGAAGCAAACAGATTCACCGAATCCGATCGTGAGGGAGCAGTGGTGGGAGTATCGATCCCAAATGGAGCATCCACCAGAGATTGAAGGATCGAGCATCTACAGGGTGCCGTTTTTGAGGGTGTCCTACCAGAGCGAGCCGGTGGAGTCTTCGTCGACCGAACCCAACTGCAAGAGGAGAAAAGCAGTTGGCCCACCGATGCTTCCCCGCCATCATCTCCCTCGCCGTTCACATCGTCTCACAGGGCGGCTGTCTATCGCCGAGGAATAGGAGGGGGCTGCCCCCCAGCCCAATAGTTGGGCAGGTTGTGAATTGTCAGGAGGAGCTTAGGGTTGTCAGTATTTGCAGGTTGTGAATTGTGTTTTGTGTTGTGTATTTTGAGAGTACTTTCAGATATGAATGTCTTTTGAATTTCAGATTTGCAGTATTGAGCATATGAAGTATTTTATGAATTCTAGATGTCTATTTTTAGCACTTAAAAAAATGTAGTTTCATAGGAGTATAAAAGTGCAGACAATGTGATTCTCAGAGAAGAAATTGCAAGTTTCAGTTTCAGATAAGAAACTGCAAGTTCAGTTTCAGATAAGAAACTGCAAGTTCAGTTTCAGATAAGAAACTACAACTTTCAGAGGCAGAGCATTTATATTAACACGGCCTTTTCAAACAGGGTTAACATCATGTTGGAAGTTTTACCCATGGTCGAAAATGGAACTACCAGCCAGTTAACATCATGCTGATCAACATTCATGCATAGCACATCTTCATATGATGCACAGTCAAAATGCCCACACAATGTCGAGTGTGCGAAACACAGAGAAAACGAGGGACGAAGTTTTGGCAAGTGTTGGACGTGGTTTTGGGCTGCCCCGTCTAGGCTTTCATTTTTAACATGCGCATCCCATGTCCTCGGATGGGAGGTCCATAGGCCTATTTGTATTTTCTTAGGGCCGTCATGTATCGACCGGCCTATGGACCTCCCATCCAAGGTTTTATTTTTGGCAGCCCAATTTATGTATTTTTTTGAAGAAAACGCAGAGGTCTGTTCTATTTTTCTATATAAGAATAGGAACGCCAGGTCCAACTTATGTTTCCCTTCTAACTATATTATATATATTTAAATTATTTTGTATGTTGACTGTTTAGTTCACATAATTGGCAAATAGATGACCGCTGTCGCGGTCCTCTTCGCCCCCGCCACCACCTCCACCCTCGCTGCCGCCCCCGCCACTACCTCCACCCTCGCCGCCGCCATAGATCTCGCTGCCACCCCCCGCCTCCTGACTCCGGGCGCGCCTGCCCCCCTCAGCAAGTCCGCTCGCGCACCCCATGGAGTCACCGGCCATATCCACGGGGGAATGGCTGGAAGACAGGCAGATGTCTAAGATGCATCTCCCACATGTCTACAAAGCCTTCCCACGGATGCTCCAGCCGCTCGACTACGTCGCGTCGGCGATGCTGCAGGAGACTCAAGGGAGGAGATGGAGGGAGCGGGCGATGCGGATCCGCGACGACGCTCTCTCCTGGACCCAGTGCACGCGCGAATGAAGGGAAGCAGCGGAGGAAGCTGCGAGGGAGGAATCCGAGGAGGGACCGAATCCGTTCTCTTACTCGCGCAGCTATGCTCGGATGTGCAAGGATCATGTGGATTGGGAGCTGCTGAATCTAGCCCTGCGGATCTACTTCGAAGGAGATTTCTCGGAGAAGCACAAGATGCCCCACCCCAGTGAGCCGCCGATTGCGTTCATTCGATGGGCGAAAGGAGAAGTGAATTTAGGAGATCCATGCCATGCTGCGAGATGGGAATGCTTGACTGGACTCCTGCCCACCAGCACGCCACCGGAGCCGGAGCAGGTGGATCCCCTACCTTACCTCTCCCCCAAACCTGCAGAAGATTGAAATTGGGCTTGCAATCTGCTTGAATTGAGCTGTCTGGTGGTTATTTCTGCTTCCCGAGAGACAACATATGGCTGGAGGATGAGAAGGAACCAGGAACTCTGATAAATTTCCCCTATCACAATGGGGGGAACGCCGGTTGGGCAGTGGTACAGCCCACCTCCGCCCCAAATGGGGGCACAATCTGGGCAGGCTCCTATAATTGCCCAAGATCAATCTGTTGGTGGTTCTGACTCTCAGATTAGTGGGAAATCTCAAGGCCAGAATCAACAAAAGAAGAGATAGGACATCCAGAAAACTGCTCCTGTCCCTACTTCGGGCCTTATGGCATACTCTAAGGTGATCTGCTACAACTTTGGGGAACCAGGACATCATTTGGATAAATGTGTCAAGCCCAAGAGTTGTTTTATCTACAAAATGGTTACCCATAAAGTTGAGAATTGCGCTGTCAGAAGGAAAACCCACAGTTCTGCTAGATATGTTGGAAGTGCTGCTCCAGGATTATGTCCACCATTGACAGAATTTTCTGTGACACAGAATTAGATAGTTTCTTTCCCCTTTCTAGTTGTAGAGCTCTGCCCAGATGTGGTAGTGACCACACTCCTTTGCTCTGGGACTCTGGTCTTAACCAAACTCCAAAGAGCAATAATTTTAAATTTGAAAAGTGGTCGTTGCTTAGAGAAGATTTTACTGAGCTAGTCAGGAAAATCTGGAATGAGCCTACTAGGAGCAGCTGCCCCCTAGAAAATTGGCAGATCAAAATCAGGAGATTTAGAAGAACTACCAAAGGGTGGAACTCCAATGAGGAAGCTAATCATAGAAGATACAAAAGGATTCTCCTCCTTGAGTTTGATTCTCTAGATATTTAGGCAGAAATCACTGACCTCTCTGAGGCTGAGACTAATAGATTAAACTTTGTCCATGGAGAGCTCAAGAAAATTTGGCTTCAAGAAGAAATCAAAGCCAAACAAAGGTCTAGAGATAGGAACATTAAGGAGGGTGATAGAAATACTGCTTACTTCCATGCAGTAGCTAACCAGAGGAGGAGGAAAACCCTCATTCACTCCCTTGATGGCCCTAATGGCCCTGTTAATGAGGTAGATGAGATGCTGAAAGTGGCTAGTGACTTCTACAAAGACCTGTTTAAGAAAGAAAACCCTTCTGGGTTCTCTCTACGAAACAATTTTTTCTCTGCTTTTGAAAAAGTCTCTCCTGCTGAAAATGAGCTGCTAGAAGCCCCTTTTTCAGATACAGAGGTGAAGGAAGCCATTTTTAGCTCTTATCCTGATGGGGGTCCTGGTCTTGATGGGATTCCCTTCTTGTTTTACCAGCATTTTTGGGACTTGGTGAAAAATGATCTCTTAGATCTTTTCCAAGCCTTTCATAGAGGAGAGTTGGATCCATCAACTTACTTATGGGGGGTCTGTTGGGGTCAAGTTAAATAACTGTGAAAGTGATTTTTTCCTTGCTGGTAAAGGCCTTAGGCAAGGTGACCCCGTCTCCCTGCTTTTATTTAATTTAGTAGTGGACGTTCTTACTAAAATGCTGAGCAAAGCTGCTGATCATAGTCTGATTGCAAGGCTCTGTCCTGAGGTCTGCCCTGGTGGCATCATCTGCCTTCAATATGCAGATGATACCATCCTTTTCTTAGACAATGACTCCACATATGCTAGCAATCTGAAAATTGTTCTAACCTGGTTTGAACAAGTCTCAGGCATGAGAATCAACTACTCTGAAAGTGAACTCATCCCTATCAACATGGATGATCAGGAGTTAGCTGACTTCCACTCTATTCTAGCCTGTAATAAAGGTAACTTCCCCATTAAGTACCTAGGTATCCCTCTCCACTATGATAAACTGAGGAGAGAGGATATCCAATCCCTTCTGGATAAAATCATTAAAAGGATTGCTGGCTGGAGGGGCAAACTTCTCTCTTACAGAGGTAGATTGATCCTCATACAAGCTTGTTTGGCTAGCATTCCAGTGTATCTCCTCTCCTTCTTCAAGTTCCCTAAATGGGCAGTGAACCTCATCAATTCTCAGATGTCTCATTGCTTGTGGAATAATTTTGAGGGAAATAGGAAGCTACACCTTGCTAATTGGGCCCTAGTCTCTATGAAAAAAGATTTTGGAGGCCTAGGCATACCTAACCTCCAAGAAATTAACATCTGTCTTCTAGGGTCTTGGATTAAAAGATTCTATGAGGAAGACCTGAAACCCTGGAAGCTTCTTATTGCCCATAAATACCTAGGAAATAAACCTAATATTTTTGTCCCTTCCTCCAACCCTAAGACCTCTAGATTCTGGAAAGGATTAAAATCTATTATGCATGCTGTGAAATTTGGCTACAGATGCAACATAGGGGATGGGAGCAGAACCAGGTTCTGGGAAGATACTTGGATTGGCACATCCCCCCTAGAAGTCCAATTTTGGCCTATTTACTCTGTCCGCAATGAGCTTAACAAAAATGTCAATGAAGTTTGGGATGGTCAATGCCTAAAACTCTCTTTTAGAAGAAACTTTAGTCATAGTCTCATGGAACAATGGTTCCAGTTGGAGGAAATTGCCAAAAGCATTACCTTTACTACCGAGCCGGATGCCCTGATTTGGCAGCTGGACAAGAAGGGGAAGCATTCCTCTAGCTCCCTCTATCATGTTATCAACTTTAGAGGGGTTCAACCCGTGTTTATCCTTGTTGTCTGGAAATTGAGAGTTCCCCCTAAAATTCATCTATTTCTCTGGCTTCTCTCCAAAAACAAATTGATGACTAGGGATAACCTTAGGAAGAGACACATCATCAAACCCCTTGATTGTGTTTACTTCTTGGAACAAGAGTCTTGTTCTCACCTATTTTTTGAATGTATAGTTGCTAAACATCTTTGGGCCCACATTGAGGAATATTTCTCTAGTCAGATTGGCTCATCCTTCGAATCTATTGCCTGATTCTGGATTGCTACCAAAAAGTGCTCAGTTTTAAACATTGTTAGCTCAGCTGTCCTTTGGTGCCTCTAGAAATATAGAAATGCTATGATTTTCAGTAACACCTCCTGGATTTCCATTCCGCGGGTCTTGATGTTAATCAGGAACATGGTGAGGAACTAGGTGATTCTCTCCTCCGGATCGGACAAGGACAAGTTGATGAGCTTCGTGGAAACCCTAACAAGATCCCTCCAGAAACCGTTGGCGATCACTTGTGGCTGAACAAGGCTCGACCTGCTCTGGGGCTGGACCCATGGGCTCGTCTCAAGATCTCTGATGAAGATGATGGGCACCTAGTGCCAAAAATGAGGTACATCCACCATGCTACACCTTCCAGCCCGGTGTCTCCGCTTTCTTACTGGTCGCCACAGGCTGACACGGCCCCTCGGCTGAAGACCATGAAGGCTTCGCTGGACCCTCCTTGTGTCATTTGAGTGCTCTATCCGCTCTGCCTTTGGCACTGCTCGGGTGATTTGTGTTATTCAGAGAACTTGTTCATCCACCCCCCCTAGTTTGTAGCTTTTCTACCTTTGCTTTCGAACTGCTCTTTGATCTGCTGTATCAGAATATGTTGTGATTTCGTTCTCAGCAATGGAACCGGGGAGATGCTCCCTGTTTTTCTTAAAATAATATTTTATATGTTATTATATATTATTTTTGTTGTCATCATATATTTAACAGATACTTACATATGTAAGAAAACAATATCCCACATCTTATTAACTTATAAAAATAATTTCTTGACAAATAAAATCCTCGATTGTTTTGGCACGAAAATCCTAGTGATTGTGTACAAAAGCTTGGTAAGATTTAAGGACGAATGTGATAATATCACTTATTATTTAAATATATTTATAAAAAAATGCTCAGCCCCTTTTTATTTTTTGATAACATTGCTGGCCTAACCCAACATTATAATTAGAATCAGCCCATCAAAATCGTGTATTTCGAGAAAGTGCAAATGGGCTATAATTTTTTAGGAAATAAAATAAACGGGCCGCATGGACGCTACATTATTTGTTCACCTAGCCCAGCTAATGGCTGTAATTCAAAAAAAAAAGATCAAATTGACTATAAATTCTACTGCGCAAAAAAGACAGTAATTCTGAAAAAATGGGTTGAATACGTGCCACATTTTTGGAGGCTGAAATGTGGGCCAATAGGTCGAAGCCAATGCAAGTCGTTGTCAATTTAGTCAACAAATGATTCTGACATGTTAGCCGTTGGATTTACATCCAACGACCGGCATCCATCTTCAATCTCTCGTCTTCTTCCTCCAGCGCCGCCGGGACCACCTCCCGCCTCCTGCTGCTAGCAGCTCTACTTAGCACGCTTCGCTGTGAAGCACTACTCCACCATTGGCCAGGCCATCCCTCCACCCCTCCACACCTCTTGTTCTTCTCCACCGACTGCCGAACCACACCACACTAGAACCAGTTAACCCTCTACACCTCTCTGTCTGCGACTCTACTCCCGTGTCTTCCCATCTTCGGCTCGTTGTTGTCCGGGGCCTCGCCGTCGTCCACCACCTTGGATGCGCTCGGCGCGGCGTGGTCAACATGGTCAACGAACGACACCATCGGAAGTAGACTATGCATGGAGAGGCTGATAGCTTGGTCCACGGCCGCACACAAGGAAATGCCTCCTTATAGAAACAAAAACAGAAGTAGCAAACATCTTTCTTAAGCTTTGGATTGATTTATAGTGGGAGCTCCATCTAGTGTTTCCTGCTCTTTGTAAAGAGCCTAACTGATTTGCCCCTCGGCCAGTATCAAGTTCTCCTAGTTCGATCTCTCGTTCAATTTGAGCTACCTGGTTTGCTAGCAATTCATCGTTGCATTTGGAAGAAGCACTAACAACATTGACTATAAAGTTTGCATGCTGAAAGAAGTTGTGTACCTCATGCACCTCTCTGGATGCTGTAACAAGAGCTAACTGCAGCTGATGAGCCATACAATGAATGTAGTATGCATACGGACACTCCTGAAGAATAAGAGCCTTCAATCCATTCCACTCTCCCCTCATGTTGCTAGCCCCATCATATGCCTGGCCCCTGATATCTTGCACATTCAGGTTATTGAAAGCTAGAACAGCAAGTATCTTGTCTTTGAGAGTTGTTGCAGCAGTATCTTTAACATGCACTACATCAAGAAATCGCTCTGTAATAATTGATTCTTCATTGGAAAATCTAATAACGACCGCCATCTGCTCTTTTTTGGATTCATCCCTAGCTTCATCAACCATTATACAAAACTTGCGATTGCCAGTTTCTTCTTTAATTGATTTCTGCACTTTACGAGCAATTATGCTTACAATTTCTTTCTGGACTTTTCCACTAGTGTACTTTGCATTTCTTGGAGCATTTTCTAACACCACTTCATTGACCTCTTTATTTACGACACCAGAATCTTGAGCATCTCAATAAAATTACCTTGGTTTTTAGATCCCGGAGATTCATCATGGCCTCTAAAGGGACACGCTTGAAATGCTAACCACCTATAGATGCAACAATTGCTTAGTATAGAATTTACAAGTAACAAGTCCACTTGGAACATAATAGATATAGAAATCATGCTTACCTGATGGCATCAATTGTAGTCTTGAGTCTTAGTCTCGCATCTGCCACTCTTTTCTCACATTGCTTAACCATTACCTTGTCTATATGAGACATGATATTCTTAAGATTTTCAAAACATCTAACGGCAAAGTTATGAGCTGAGTTAGGATCACGACCCATGTGAGTTAGAAAAGCACATTCTTTCCCATTATTGACCTTTTTCCAGTTTTGAAATCCCTTGACTGTGAATGTATCTGAGCCACACCTTCCAATTGGCATTTTGGAAAAGAGGAAACAAGGAAAGCAGTATGCCTTATGTGTGTCAGTTGAATACTCTAACAAAAAATGGTTTGTAAACCAATCTTTCTAGAATCGACGGCGATGAGAACCCGTTCCAGCAAATGGGTATTCCTCTGGTTGTAGGATCGGTTGATATGCGCCCTTAGATATATAAAAACGCCGAGCTTCATCTTGCTTGGCAGGAGGGAGTTGCCAAATTTGAAGACGTTTGCTGGGGTCTCTAATATAATCTGTTTCTATTGTTACAACTGTCTCTTGCTGTGGACCTTCTACAGATGCTGAAATATTCTGATCAAGAGTGTGAGTGTTACTCTGTCCACTACTTTGTCCTTGTTCGGCTGTGTTGGAATCATCAACACCGGTAGCAGTAGGTTCAGGTTGGGAGCCAGGGCAGGAGCTTGATCCAACCTTCTCAAAAAAACAAAGCATTGTCTTCCTCTTCATGACTACACAAACACAAAAATACAGATAGGTGACAACAGACAATAAATCCAAACAAAAGAGAAGGCCTAATTTGTGGCATGCCTAATTTGCAGTACATGTTTGTGAGGATAAACAAGATATTAGTTCCCCTAATTTCCCTGATCCCATTTAACCTAAGTACCTAACTCAAGAATTTCTGCAGTACGGATCAATTCGTCGGCATATAAATTGCATAGGATGAATTAAGGAAGACTCACTTGCAGGTTCGGCCGTCTGCACTGCCAGAGCCGGCGCCAGGCCTGGCCGGCGCTGATTGGAGTCGCAGGACGGAGGACGGCAGGAGCCAGGAGGGACGAGGGAGAGGGAGAGACCGAGAGATGTGTCTTGTCTGTTGTGCCTGCGTGACTGCATGCGTCGATCGATTCCTATTCTGTAGGAGTTTAGGAGACATCAGGCCTGCCTGCCTCTTTGTCTTCCGTGTTGGGCTAGTGGGCTAAACATATGCTACTGGGCTTGAGATCACCGTTGGGGGGGGGGGCTAATTAGTTCTAACTAGTCCTGATCGAACAAAAATTATGCTATACAACGTTGGTTCGACGCGCACGTTGGGGGGGGGGGTGGCCCCCGCTCGTCCCCCTGTAGCTCCGCCCCTGCGCGTGGGCATCCACTGCTGCGTCTTCCCCGGCTCCGAGTCATCCCCTTCCTAGTCCTCATCGTTTTCCACCGCCCTGGTGCTCTCAGCGCGGAGTGGTAAACGTGGTCAACGACCGACTTCCATCAGAAGAGTACTGTACATGGAGACGCTGACAGCTGGGTCGACGGCAGCCGCAAGGAAGTGCCTCCTTATTACGCGGAAAATAATTATTCCTCCACCTGATAGCGGGGACCCACCGGACGGGCCACCAGTATTTTGCGAAAAAAATCGTTTCCCCCTGACTGCTGGGACCCACTGGACGGGCCACCGTATTTCGCGAAAAAAACGTTCCCCCCGCTGTCATCTCAGACCCATCAGAAGTGCCTCCTTATTACGCACAAAAAATTGAATACTCCCCCGGCTAGCTGGGACCCACCTTGCTGGGAGGCTGACTTGTGGGCCTACTAAGTTGACGAGGACGAAGGGCTTTGTCAACTTACTCAATATGAACGATTCTAGCTCCAGTGACCGTACGATGTCCATCCAACGGCCGTAGTGCTTCTTCAACCTCTGGTCTTCTTGCTCCAGCCATCCAAAGCAGCGCCGGTCGTGCCGCATGCTCCTGCCTCCCGTGGCCGGCTGTGCTGCCGCAGAGGCCTCACCGCCCCCTACTATTCCCACCGCTGGCCAGGCCTTGCGGCGACGGCAGCCTCACACCGCAGTCGAACCAGTGAACCCTCGTTGTCCTCTCCGCGCGGGCTTCCACTGCCGCATCGTCCCCTTCCTAGGCCTCGCCGTCGTCCACCGCCGTGGTGCTCTCCGCGCGGCGTGGTCAACGTGGTCAAGGAACGACTTCCATCGGAAGAGTACTGTACGTGGAGAGGCTGACAGCTGAGTCCATGGACACAGCCCAATTTTTTTTTGTGATTTGCCAAGTAAGTCGCTTTGTCAGGCCTGTTGGGCTGCAAATCTTTCAAGACAAGGAGAGCTTTCATTCGGCTGGCCGAGAAAATGGACCATCAGTAATGAGAAATGGGTTGTACATTTTTAAAACACATCAAACCAGCAATTAGTTTCAAATATCTTTTTTTCATTTCAAGATTTTAAATTACATTAATTTTTATGTGTGGAGAATTTGTTGGATTTATATTGATATACATTTATTTTTAAAATCAGTTTGAATGTGAGTCGAAATTTCGGGATTAAAAACAGTTCGGACCGCACTGAAATATGCAAAATTTCGTATAATTTTTTAACCGTTGCCACGATATGGGCTGTAATGCTAACAAAAAGAATATGGGCTCCAAAAAACCTTAAGAATTGGCAAATGGGCTGTAAATTATTAGAAATAATGGCAGATGGGTTGTATGCTGTTTTCCACAGATTTGAGGCTTTCCTAAAAAAGGGTTGACACACAAGCACTGACTGTTGGATGTCCATCCAACGGCCATCGTGCTTCTTCAATCTCTGCTTTTCCTACTCCACCCGCTTCAACAAGCGCCAACGGGACTTCCTGCTCCCTCCTCCTCACGGCCGGCAGTGCTACCGCGCAGGCCTCACCGCCCGATCGTACTCCCATCGCTGGCCTAGCCATCCCTCTACTCACCCACACCTGCTGTTATTCTCCGGCGACGGCAGACAAACCAGTGAACCGTCGTACAGTCGCACTCCCCTCCGCGCGGGAAACAACCGCCGAGTCTTCCCTGCCTCCGTGTCATCCCCTTCCTAGGCTTCGCCGTCGTCCATCGCCCTGGTGCTCTCGGCGCGGCGTGGTCATGTCAGGACCCCGATCCTAAATCACACCGATCTAGCATGTAACACTTCATATCACTTTGTGGCCTCACGCACGGTATTCCCACGGGTGCCACCCTACCTGGCCCGGGACCGTTTGCGCCTTTTGGCTCACATATATGATAGTGTCGCTAGCATCCATATGACAGAGAACCCGTGCTGACATGACTAGTCGTGAACCCAAAGTAGCACTAACTTACGGGAACAGGCATACATGAATCAACCTCAAGCATGTCGGTCAACAACGTATGAATCCGGGCTGTAGCACTGGGCTAACAGGACTCCGGGAACCCGGGCTGTAGCAGGCTAGGCAGGACTCCGGATGTCACCGCGTGACATTTCCCCAAAGGGACAGACACAGGAACGAAGTGAATCACATGCCGACCAGTCAAGTGTTCCGGAGCAGTAGTGCTGGGCTAGCAGGACTCCGGTGAACCGGGCTGTAGCGGACTTGTGACACTCCAAAATTTTAATTTGGTTTTCATCAAAAACTTTGTTGGATTTTAAAAGAGGGCATTTAAAATTTCTTTTCCAGAAATCCTTCCTCTTAAAAACTTCCTTTCCTTTGGCAAGGATTTTCTTTTCCCTTTCAAATTTGGTGTTGAATTTTTGGAAGCTTTTCCTTCTAGTTGTTACCCTCTCAAACTTATTTATTTTCATTTAAAAAAAACCCTAGGAGTTTTGGGACTTCTTTCTTTTTGAAACCACCCATGGTTTTACCATGTCTCCTATAGTAAATCTTCTTAAAACCCCTCCCTCCACCTTTGAGCAATTTAAATCCTCTGTCTCAACAAGTCCAAACAAGTTTTGGATTTTATTTCAATTATTTTATCTCCCAAAACATTTCTGCCAATTATTTTGAGCCTAAGTGATTTTCAAAGCAAGTACCACTTTGCCTTTGAGTTTTTATCCCAAACCAACTTCCCTGGATTGTCTTTAGTACCCACAACCTAGAACCATCTTGATCCACTCTTCTTCTTTTCAAATATTTCAAATTTCACTCACTGCAAGTTTGGACCAGATTTGACAAATTTGATGAAATTCATATCTACACTCCTCCAAGAATTCCACCAAAAATCATGCAGCCTACTAGAGCAATGAGAAGCCACTCCACCAAATTTCAGCTCAAGGAAAAATCCCTAGATGCCAAAAGCATTCTGTCGAACACCTGAGCTGCACTGTTCTTTGCATTTTCAGTAAAGTTCAGTAAAATTCAGTTTTACAGTGTCGTTTTCTTCAGAGTTCAGTCACAAGCTCACAGTGCGCTTGGCTCGATGCTCACAGCCCCTCCCTCTTGTCCGGAGCTTCACACGCGTGCGTGGAGCCTTCCTGGCGTCGGTGGCGCGCTGGCCCGCCCTCGCCGGCGTCTTCTGCGGCGTCGGGACCTCCCGTGGCGGCCGACAGAAGGCACACCACGGCAGAACGCCGTTCAGCGCCGCCCAAAGCCCCCTGGCTCTCCGCGTGGCCTCATGCATGCCAGCGCACGCCCGTGGCACCATAACCGTGGCCCGACAAGCACGGAACATGCTCCTTGCCGCCGACGGGCCGCGCCACCCCCGTTCCGTCGAGCTCGACCCAAACACCCAAACCCCGGCCAGTTTAGCACCTAAACGGACCCATTGAACCCCCACGACGGCGCTCGACCCCTAATCCTCCCCGACCAATGCCCTGCGCCGCCGTAAGCTTCGCCGAAGAACCCCGTTCTCGGCCACCGCCTCGAATCGCCTATAAAAAGGAACCCGAGCTCGCCCTCGAGCACGCACCTTCACTGCACCTCCCCAGGACCCTGCCAAGCCACCAGGAGGACCTCGAGGAGGTCTCCTTCCCCAACTCCGGCCGCCTTGCTCCGCCTCGGCCTCCAGCTTGATTCACTCCGGTGAGGCCATCTCCGGCGCCCAAACCTCGTCTGTAGCCCTCTCTCACACCCAGTACTCTAACCCCCTCATCAATTTGTCCTTTGCAGTACTCTCCGACGAGCTCCATCCACGCCCGAACCACCGCCCGCCGGAGTTGAGACCGCCGTCGACGTGGTGCTCCCCGGCGACCAACACCACCACCCACCGTTGCGGAAGGACACGGTGAGCATGTTGGTAACCTCCGATCCCCTTACCTCGCCGTGGATCGCCGCCGGTGACCACCGCAGCCCTCGGGCGCCGACGAGCCTCGTCCCTCCCATTTGAAAGTTTAAATATGACAAGTGGGACCCGCTGTCAGCCTCTCTGTCCTTTCTAAACAAAGCGTTTTCTGAAAACGCCTTCTGCCAAATGCACTTTCCCTTTGGGCTGGCGTAGTTTCTGCCGAAGCGTTTTCTGTTTTTATAAACTAGCCCCTGGAAACTTTCTGTTTCATTACAGACGAGTCCCTGGATTAAAACCCTTATAACTTTTAAACAGAAAGGTATTTTTGATTGATTCTTTTTCTGTTCTCTTTAAAATTTTGTCTAGTTTTTATCAGATTTATTTGAAAAATATTTGGAATACTGTTTGTGCACCCCTTGGTATTTATGATAGCGCATATATTTTCTTTATACCGTAGATACCGAAGGAGGTGACGGAGCCGCGAACTTCACCGAGCTAGGCTCCGACTACTCTGAACCAAGCAAGCATGTTTGAACTTTTGATATGATGAGTGTCTTGGCATGTTTTGCATTTAGTTAGTTTCATGGCATGTTGATGAGCATACCGATGAACGTTATTTTATGCAATGTTGAGGTAAGTGAGTTCGATGATCCATAAGTGGATGGATGTGAGTATGAATGGCCATGTGTTGGCATGAGGATGGGTAAGATGGCAGTGTCATAGCATGCCAGTCTTATGCCAGACTATATGACTTCAGTGTCAAACTGTATCGGTCCAGTTCCTCTCATTTCCTTCCCTGTACTACCACATGTTTTCCGCAAGGAATATGGTTTAGTAAGTTGCAAACCGCTTTCCTGGTACACACCAAAAGGAGAGGCCGGGATGATGGTTCCATGGCCCTGGATTAAAGCCAGTCATCCGGTCAGGGGGCATGGGTGTTTCCGGTTGGGACCGAGAGGGGGGGCACCCCTTAGAGCGCGCGTATATAAATTTGATCCCATGCTATTCGAGATTGTGATCTCCCCGTCTCAAAAGTTTTTCTTGGACGATGTCTAGGGTCAGTCCTGGCATCGAGAGGTAGGATGGGTGTGTACTGGATAGCTGTGTTTTCTTCCGAAAAACCGTAAACGGAACTAGTCCTTCGTGACTACGGAAATCCGTTGGCTGTGGGAAAATTTTTGTACAAACTCTGCAGAGTCATACATTCCTTGAATCATCTATTCCATGTCCAAATTCGTATTATCTTGTCCTAACAGTATCAGTTTGATGACAGAGACTCCGGTGAATCCCATGAGTGCTAAGTCCGGTTAAATGTTATTCCTGTGGGTGGACTAACCTGTTTATTATCATGAATTGAATATTTATTATGAGTATTATTTACTTGTGAATAAAGCCCTTTCTGTGATGTCGCCCCGATGTCCGACTGTGGCATTTCTTTTAAAGCCCTTTCTGTGATGTCGCCCTGACGTCCGACTATGGCATTTCTTTTAAAGCCCTCTCTGTGATGTCGCCCCGACGTCCGACTGTGGCATTTCTTTTAAAGCCCTTTCTGTGATGTCGCCCCGACGTCCGACTGTGGCATTTCTTTTAAAGCCCTTTCTGTGATGTCGCCCCGACGTCCGACTGTGGCATTTCTTTTAAAGCCCTTTCTGTGATGTCGCCCCGACGTCCGACTGTGGCATTTCTTTTAAAGCCCTTTCTGTGATGTTGCCCCGACGTCCGACTGTGGCATTTCTTTTAAAGCCCTTTCTGTGATGTCGCCCCGACGTCCGACTGTGGCATTTCTTTTAAAGCCCTTTATGTGGTGTCGCTAAGACGCCCAATTGTGGCATGATTTTCTCCTTTATTTATTTGTTCACCTTTCGAGGCGTCGCTTCAGACACCCGATCGGTTTCCATTTATATTTCTGTCGGGATTTTAGGTGGACTACCGCCGATTCCCTCTTTGCTTACCTTGCCTGCTAATACTTTAAATGTACATTGGTGAATTAATCATGACGCATTCATGCATGCATTTGTTATATCTTACGTCCGAACTGTCTTGCGAGTACTTTCAAAGTACTCACTGGCTTGTTGATTTGGCCAGATGCTGACGAAGGCGATCTCATGGATGAAGAGTTCGATAGCGAGTCCGACGCCTAGAGGAATCCCAGTCAGTCTCGTGCGACCCTGGATTTGGTCACTGTATTAAATCCGCTTCCGCTACCCGAATAAATTTATCGAGCCTCACCTCGACGCTCGATGAGATGCCAGTTTGAGAGTCGTGTTATCACACTCCCCACTGTGTTATTCCACCATCACTTTATCCTCGAGTCAGTAGTATGCCACCACACCATTGTGTTATATCCGCCATTATGTATAATTATTGGCGCGCTTGTAATAATTTGTTGAGCAGCCCTAGCTCAACCCTGTAATATATCCTATGCTACTGGCTTATTGTATCAAGAATTTGTCTACCAGTGAGGAGGATTTCTCTCATAGTGGACTCAAAAGATTGGTTTCTCAATAAATATTTTTATTGGAAAACCGGTCGTGACAAGCTTGGTACCAGAGCCAGGCTGACTGTAGGAAGCCACTAGGTGCGATCGCTAATTGGTTATTAGCATGATAGAGCTAATTTATATTTTTGCAATTGTAGTCATTTTCTGACTGTCAGCATAAATTTATGATCCGACCATTCAGAATTTTTGCTTACCTTTGTAGATGGCCGACAACAGCTGCGAGTCTCAGACCTTCGCCAACGTGCCCGATGGGTTCGTCAAGCTTCTCTCCTTCATCGTTCAGGTCGCGATGGGGCCGTCTGTGCGCCCAGTCTTCACACTCTACCAGCACAAGGTCAACGACAGTCTGACCATGCACCAGGCCATGGTGCAGTTCAGGGGAGGGCGTGGTGAGTTACGCCGCTTCCGGTTCATGGGAAGAGCCATGCCTACGGAGAGGCATGCTATGCAGATGGCAGCTCGTGAGGCGATAGCTCGCCTCAGGGATGTCCTTCCCGCGATGAAGACTCGTCGCTACCGCTATCTTCCATGCCATGTGCCTTACACCTGTCACTACGCATTCTCCTGCCCCAGAGGAGAACGAGATGAGGCTTTTGAGATGCTTATTGAGTATCTCCGGGCCCTGGAGGCAGCCTTCGACAACCTGGTGGACGACTTCGTAGCTGCCCGCATGGACTCAGTCCATGGCTGTGCCGCCAACAGGAGGGAGCTCCTGCCCGCCGCACCGCCACTGACTTTTGTCTCGTCATCAGCATCTTATGCACCTACTCGTCGCCTGCCTACCACCGAAGAGTTCAACCAGGCCATTGCGCCCACTCCAGCGCGCACTGCACCACCCGTTGTGCCTACTCCTATTCGTGTTGCTCCGCCCTGTCACCCGCTCCATCTACCCGACGCAGCTCTTCACGTCTGGAGCCTATTAGTGAGGAGGAGGTCGAGTCCCCAGCCTCACTGCGCCTCACCCTTGGCAGGGCCAAGGAGATCGTCAACATTTCCGGCTGAGTGCGCTTGCCCGTCATGCGATGTACCGCTTTGTAAGATATGTACATAGGTTGTGAGGAGTAGCCTGTTTGCGCATCATGTAGGAACTGGAGGAAGTGCACTAGCCTAAATAACATGTCGGGATTATGTACGCATATCCTGAGTGATGTATTGTATAATTATCGCCCGCGTGTAAGATATGTAATGAGCAGTCCTTCTCCGTGCGCAATTCGATTTGTTTTTCTTAAGTAAGCTTGGTTATTTAAATTTATTTGCCAGCTTTATGCACTTTTGGATTTGTTTTTGCGACCATCTTCCGCTTTTCTTATGGGTTTTACAAAATATATCCCAGAGTGAAAAATGTCTCGTCCTTGGACTCGCTCCATGCCAACTCCACCAGAGGAAAATTATGATACACAACCCAGCAACGAGTTCACTCAGGGACAGTCAAGCCAACAGGGCAGTGAATTGGCACTTTCACAAATGTGCCGCCTTTATGAGCAGAGTCAGCAACAACATCGGGAAATGATGAACCAAGTCATCAACATGGGAAATCACCATGGACAGTATCAGCAGCATTCCAAGTTATCTGAGCTACAGAAGACCCGTCCCCAAACATTTTCTCATACTGACAAGCCTCTTGAGGCCGAGGATTGGCTTCGAGATATGGAGAGAAAATTAATTATTGCAAAATGTTCAGATCTCGAGAAAGTACTATATGCTCCACACTATCTCACAGGAGCAGCTGCATCATGGTGGGAGAATTTTCTGCACATGCATCCCAACGAAAATGACATAACCTGGGATGATTTCAAGGAAGGTTTCCGTGGTGCACACATTCCTAAGAGTATTACGAAAATCAAGAAGAGAGAGTTCGATGACCTCAAACAAAGGAACATGACAGTGTCAGATTACAACAGTCAATTTACTCTGTTGTCCCGCTACGCCAATGAAGAGCGTATGACTGAAATCAAGAAGATGGAGAAATTCCTTGACGGTCTGGCGCCCGCGCTTAAATGCCAACTGGTCGTGCACACTTTTCCTGATTTTAAAACACTGGTGGACAAAGCCATTACTCTGGAAAATGAGAGACGCACTCTGGAAGATATCCGCAAGCGAAAAAGGGACCAGACTAACCATGCTCGCAATCACCGAAGCAGGACAGATTTTCAAAAGGGTGGGACACACAAATCCTCATCCAATGTCTCACGCCCAATCAAGAATTTTCATGCAAGGGACAAGGAATTCACCTATCGCCCCGGCATTACTTGTTACGCTTGTGGAGAGGAAGGGCACTATGCCAACAGTGCCCAAGCCAAGGAACTCAACCCCAAAGCCGAACAACGGCGGCAATAATTCAGCGCCCAAGCGAAACAATTTCAATCCCAACAATAACCACAGGAAGGGTCATCTGAACCACGTAACCAAAGAGGAGGCACGAAATGCTCCGGATATCGTACTCGGTACGTTTCCTGTCAACACAATACCTGCAATGGTTTTGTTTGATTCTGGAGCTTCTCACTCTTTCATTTCGAAAAGTTTTGCTTTGCAAAATAATTTTTGATGCTTCCTTTGGAGAAATCCATGATCATCAAGTCCCCTGGGATTCAGCAAGTTACTCAGAATTACTGTCAGAATGTGGTCATTGAGTTCGAAGGATTGGAGTTTCACGCAAATCTTATTGTGTTGGAAAATAAAGGACTGGATGTCATCCTAGGGATGGATTGGCTAACCACCAACAAGGGTTTATCGACTGTTTCAACAGGACCGTAATTCTCACACACCACCAAGGGAAGACAATAAGAGTATCAGCCAAGGAAGGAAAGATACCCCGGCAACCGAGATTAAATAAGGTGGACGTTTCTGAGCTAAACAAGGTTCCAGTAGTGTGTGAATTTCCAGACGTATTCCCTGAAGAGCTACCAGGCATGCCACCAGACCGAGAGATAGAATTCAGCATTGAGCTCGCACCAGGAACCACCCCCATATACAAGAAACCGTACCGAATGGCACCATCCGAATTAGTTGAGTTGAAGAAACAAATAAAGGAATTGCTAGACAAAGGATACATTCGAGCCAGCTCCTCACCTTGGGGATCACCAATTTTATTTGCCAAAAAGAAGGATGGAACGCTGAGATTGTGTATTGACTATCGAGCACTTAACATGGTCACCGTCAAAAACAAATACCCGATGCCAAGGATAAATGATTTGTTTGATCAACTCGCTCAGGCCAAGGTATTCTCAAAAATTGACTTAAGGTCAGGATACCATCAATTGAAGGTACGAACGGAAGATATCCCCAAAACAGCCTTTCACCTCCAGATATGGACTGTACGAGTTCACAGTGATGCCATTTGGATTAACTAACGCCCCCGCATATTTTGTTCACCTCATGAACAAAGTATTTATGAAGTTTATGGACAAGTTCGTCGTGGTATTCATCGACGATATTCTGGTATACTCCAAGACACCAGAAGAGCACGCAGAACATCTCAGGATTGTGCTAGGAGAGCTCAGAAAACACCAATTGTATGCCAAGTTCAGCAAGTGCGAATTTTGGCTAAGACAAGTAGGCTTTCTAGGCCACGTACTGACCCAAGACGGTATCGCAGTGGACCCAGAGAAAGTCAAGGCCGTACTTGGCTGGAAGTCACCAGCCAGCGTAACGGACATACGGAGTTTCTTGGGAATGACAGGATATTACCGCAGATTTATTGAAGGATTCTCCACCATAGCCAAGCCTATGACACAGTTGCTCAAGAAAGATAAGAAGTTTGAATGGACAGAAGCCTGCAAGAAAAGTTTCCAAGAACTAAAGCGGAAATTAACGACAACACCGGTATTAATTGTACCCGACATACACAAGAATTTTGAAGTATATTGTGACGCGTCCAGAAAGGGTCTCGGATGCGTGTTGATGCAGGAAGGCAAGGTTGTCGCCTACGCTTCAAGGCAACTTCGCAAGCATGAGGAAAATTATCCCACTCATGACTTAGAAATGGCAGCAGTTATTCATGCACTCAAGGAATGGAGGCATTTCTTACTTGGGAATCGATGTGAAATATATACGGATCACAAAAGTCTCAAATATATTTTCACGCAGCAAGAACTAAATTTATGGCAACGATGCTGGTTGGAATTGGTAAAGGATTATGATGTTGGTATCCATTACCATCCAGGGAAAGCAAATGTAGTGGCCGATGCTCTTAGTCGGAACCCCAGCTCCGACGAAAACAATCTGCACAGCTTGAGGCCCGAATTCCAACAAGAATTTGCCAAGCTCAACTTGATAATGGTAGCAGAAGGCACCATATCAAACTTGGAAATACAATCCGACCTTGTGGGGAAAATTAAAGGAGCTCAGCCCGGTCACACCAGCATCGAAGGCATCAAAAGAAAGTTGAGTATGGGCAAGGCCTCGGAATTCGTCATAGACAATGAAGGAATATTATGGTACGGAGAAAGGCTCTGCGTGCCAAACATAGAAGACCTTAAACAACAAATTTTAGCTGAAGCCCACACCGCCCCGTACTCGATCCACCCTGGAGGAACCAAAATGTATAAAGATATTCAGGAAAGATTTTGGTGGCACGGTATGAAGAGGGACATAGCCACCTTCATTGCATGTTGTGACTCATGTCAACGCATAAAAGCTGAGCATCAGAGACCAGCCGGACTACTGCAACCGAACAAAATACCTGAGTGGAAATGGGATGAAATAGGGATGGATTTCATTGTCGGACTACCTCGGTCACGACACGGGAATGATGCCATATGGGTCATCACTGACAGGTTAACCAAAGTGGCACACTTTATTCCAATAAAGGCGACCCACACCACTCAGAGGCTTGCCAGGATTTATGTTTCCCGCATAGTTTGTCTGCACGGTGTCCCGAAGACTATAATATCCGACAGAGGCACTCAGTTCGTCTCAAGATTTTGGGAGCATTTACAACAGGCTCTGGGAACCCAACTAGCCTTCAGTACCGCATACCACCCACATACTAATGGACAAACAGAACGCGTAAACCAGGTTTTAGAAGACATGCTGAGAGCATGTGTCCTCACATATGGAACCAGTTGGGAGGAAAGCCTGCCATACGCCGAGTTCGCATACAACAATAGCTACGAGGCCAGCCTACAAATGGCACCATTTGAGGCTTTATACGGACGAAGATGTCGTACCCCGTTAAATTGGTCAGAGACCGGAGACAGCCGCATCTTCGGACCAGACATGCTCAGATAAGCCGAGGAAAAGGTCAAGCTAATCAGAGACCGACTTAAGACCGCTCAAAGTCGACAGAAGAGTTATTATGATCAGAAACATCGTAGGGTCAGCTTCGAACCCGGTGAGTTCGTATACCTGAGAGTATCCCCTATGAGAGGATTGCAACGATTCAAGATTAAAGGGAAGCTAGCACCAAGATTCATCGGACCTTTCTGTATAAGGGCACGAAGAGGCACGGTAGCCTACCAGCTAGACTTACCCAAGGAATTATCCGATGTCCACGACGTGTTCCATGTCTCGCAATTGAGGAAGTGCGTAAGAAACCCAGAGAAACAAGTATCCCATGAAAACATTGACGTGCAGCCAGACCTCACTTATCGGGAACGTCCCGTAAGAATATTAGAGGAGTCTGAAAGGAGGACCCAACAGAAGACCATCAAGTTTTTCAAAGTCCAGTGGAGCAATCACACCGACAGTGAAGCAACTTGGGAAAGAGAGGATTTTCTTCGGACACAGCATCCACACTTATTTAAGGATCAGCTGAAATCTCGGGGACGAGATTTTTCCTAAGGGGGTAGGTGTTGTGACACTCCAAAATTTTAATTTGGTTTTCATCAAAAACTTTGTTGGATTTTAAAAGAGGGCATTTAAAATTTCTTTTCCAGAAATCCTTCCTCTTAAAAACTTCCTTTCCTTTGGCAAGGATTTTCTTTTCCCTTTCAAATTTGGTGTTGAATTTTTGGAAGCTTTTCCTTCTGGTTGTTCCCCTCTCAAACTTATTTATTTTCATTTAAAAAAAGAAACCCTAGGAGTTTTGGGACTTCTTTCTTTTTGAAACCACCCATGGTTTTACCATGTCTCCTATAGTAAATCTTCTCAAAACCCCTCCCTCCACCTTTGAGCAATTTAAATCCTCTGTCTTAACAAGTCCAAACAAGTTTTGGATTTTATTTCAATTATTTTATCTCCCAAAACATTTCTACCAATTATTTTGAGCCTAAGTGATTTTCAAAGCAAGTACCACTTTGCCTTTGAGTTTTTATCCCAAACCAACTTCCCTGGATTGTATTTAGTACCCACAACCTAGAACCATCTTGATCCACTCTTCTTCTTTTCAAATATTTCAAATTTCACTCACTGCAAGTTTGGACTAGATTTGACAAATTTGATGAAATTCATATCTACACTCCTCCAAAAATTCCACCAAAAATCATGCAGCCTACTAGAGCAATGAGAAGCCACTCCACCAAATTTCAGCTCAAGGAAAAATCCCTAAATGCCAAAAGCATTCTGTCGAACACCTGAGCTACACTGTTCTTTGCATTTTCAGTAAAGTTCAGAAAAATTCAGTTTTACAGTGTCGTTTTCTTCAGAGTTCAGTCACAAGCTCACAGTGCGCTTGGCTCGATGCTCGCAGCCCCTCCCTCTTGTCCGGAGCTTCATACGCGTGCGTGGAGCCTTCCTAGCGTCGGTGGCGCGCTGGCCCACCCTCGCCGGCGTCTTCTGCGGCATCGGGACCTCCCGTGGCGGCCGACAGAAGGCACACCACGGCAGAACGCCGTTCAGCGCCACCCAAAGCCCCCTGGCTCTCCGCGTGGCCTCATGCATGCTAGTGCACGCCCGTGGCACCATCACCGTGGCCCGGCAAGCACGGAACATGCTCCCTGCCGCCGACGGGCCGCGCCACCCCCGTTCCGTCGAGCTCGACCCAAACACCCAAACCCCGGCCAGTTTAGCACCTAAACGGACCCATTGAACCCCCACGACGGCGCTCGACCCCTAATCCTCCCCGACCAATGCCCTGCGCCGCCGTAAGCTTCGCCGAAGAACCCCGTTCTCGGCCACCGCCTCGAATCGCCTATAAAAAGGAACCCGAGCTCGCCCTCGAGCACAGACCTTCACTGCACCTCCCCAGGACCCTGCCAAGCCACCAGGAGGACCTCGAGGAGGTCTCCTTCCCCAACTCCGGCCGCCTTGCTCCGCCTCGGCCTCCAGCTTGATTCACTCCGGTGAGGCCATCTCCGGCGCCCAAACCTCGTCCGTAGCCCTCTCTCACACCCAGTACTCTAACCCCCTCATCAATTTGGCCTTTGCAGTCCTCTCCGACGAGCTCCATCCACGCACGAACCACCGTCCATCGGAGTTGAGACCGCCGTCGATGTGGTGCTCCCCGGCGACCAACACCACCACCCACCGTTGCGGAAGGACACGGTGAGCATGTTGGTAACCTCCGATCCCCTTACCTCGTCGTGGATCACCGCCGGCGACCACCGCAGCCCTCGGGCGCCGACGAGCCTCGTCCCTCCCATTTGAAAGTTTAAATATGACAAGTGGGACCCGCTGTCAGCCTCTCTGTCCTTTCTAAACGAAGCGTTTTCTGAAAACGGCTTCGGCCAAATGTGCTTTCCCTTTGGGCTGGCGTAGTTTCTGCCGAAGCGTTTTCTGTTTTTATAAACTAGCCCCTGGAAACTTTCTGTTTCATTACAGATGAGTCCCTGGATTAAAACCCTTATAACTTTTAAACAGAAAGGTATTTTTGATTGATTCTTTTTCTGTTATCTTTAAAATTTTGTCTAGTTTTTTATCAGATTTATTTGAAAAATATTTGGAATACTTTTTGTGCACCCCTTGGTATTTACGATAGCGCATATATTTTCTTTATACCGTAGATACCGAAGGAGGTGACGGAGCCGCGAACTTCACCGAGCTAGGCTCCAACTACTCTGAACCAGGCAAGCATGTTTGAAATTTTGATATGATGAGTGTCTTGGCATGTTTTGCATTTAGTTAGTTTCATGGCATGTTGATGAGCATACCGATGAACGTTATTTTATGCAATGTTGAGGTAAGTGAGTTCGATGATCCATAAGTGGATGGATGTGAGTATGAATGGCCATGTGTTGGCATGAGGATGGGTAAGATGGCAGTGTCGTAGCATGCCAGTCTTATGCCAGACTATATGACTTCAGTGTCAAACCGTATCAGTCCAGTTCCTCTCATTTCCTTCCCTGTACTACCACATCTTTTCCGCAAGGAATATGGTTTAGTAAGTTGCAAACCGCTTTCCTGGTACACACCAAAAGGAGAGGCCGGGATGATGGTTCCATGGCCCTGGATTAAAGCCAGTCATCCGGTCAGGGGGCATGGGTGTTTCCGGTTGGGACCGAGAGGGGGGCACCCCTTAGAGCGCGCGTATATAAATTTGATCCCATGCTATTCGAGATTGTGATCTCCCCGTTTCAAAAGTTTTTCTTGGACGATGTCTAGGTGAGTCCTGGCATCGAGAGGTAGGATGGGTGTGTACTGGATAGCTGTGTTTTCTTCCGAAAAACCGTAAACGGAACTAGTCCTTCGTGACTACGGAAATCCGTTGGCTGTGGGAAATTTTTTGTACAAACTCTGCAGAGTCATACATTCCTTGAATCATCTATTCCATGTCCAAATTCGTATTATCTTGTCCTAACAGTATCAGTTTGATGACAGAGACTCCGGTGAATCCCATGAGTGCTAAGTCCGGTTAAATGTTATTCCTGTGGGTGGACTAACCTGTTTATTATCATGAATTGAATATTTATTATGAGTATTATTTACTTGTGAATAAAGCCCTTTCTGTGATGTCGCCCCGACGTCCGACTGTGGCATTTCTTTTAAAGCCCTTTCTGTGATGTCGTCCCGACGTCCGACTGTGGCATTTCTTTTAAAGCCCTCTCTGTGATATCGCCCCGACGTCCGACTGTGGCATTTCTTTTAAAGCCCTTTCTGTGATGTCGCCCCGACGTCCGACTGTGGCATTTCTTTTAAAGCCCTTTCTGTGATGTCGCCCCGACGTCCGACCGTGGCATTTCTTTTAAAGCCCTTTCTGTGATGTCGCCCCGACGTCCGACTGTGGCATTTCTTTTAAAGCCCTTTCTGTGATGTCGCCCCGATGTCCGACTGTGGCATTTCTTTTAAAGCCCTTTATGTGGTGTCGCTAAGACGCCCGACTGTGGCATGATTTTCTCCTTTATTTATTTGTTCACCTTTCGAGGTGTCGCTTCAGACACCCGATCGGTTTCCATTTATATTTCTGTCGGGATTTCAGGTGGACTACCGCTGATTCCCTCTTTGCTTACCTTGCCTGCTAATACTTTAAATGTACATTGGTGAATTAATCATGACGCATTCATGCATGCATTTGTTATATCTTACGTCCGAACTATCTTGTGAGTACTTTCAAAGTACTCACTGGCTTGTTGATTTGGCCAGATGCTGACAAAGGAGATCTCATGGATGAAGAGTTCGATAGCGAGTCCGATGCCTAGAGGAATCCCAGTCAGTCTCGTGCGACCCTGGATTTGGTCACTGTATTATATCCGCTTCCGCAACCCGAATAAATTTATCGAGCATCACCTCGACGCTCGATGAGATGCCAGTTTGAGAGTCGTGTTATCACACTCCCCACTATGTTATTCCACCATCACTTTATCCTCGAGTCAGTAGTATGCCACCACACCATTGTGTTATATCCGCCATTATGTATAATTATTGGCGCTTGTAATAATTTGTTGAGCAGCCCTAGCTCAACCCTGTAATATATCCTATGCTACTGGCTTATTGTATCAAGAATTTGTCTACCAGTGAGGAGGATTTCTCTCATACTGGACTCAAAAGATTGGTTTCTCAATAAATACTTTTATTGGAAAACCGGTCGTGACAGGACTACTATGGCTCATGGAAGCACAAGATTACGTTTCCCCATAAGAGAGGCTACCAAAGGTAAACAACTAGGTTATCGGATCCCGCACATAGCAATACACGTTACACGTACGCATAACATGCAAGTATGGGCTATACAACATGGCATCACAGCATAACTCAAACTCATATAGATAAAGGCCCAGATGAGCCACATAGCATTAATACAAACAGGGGTCACATGACCCATCATTCAGAGCATACAAGCAACGGAAGCATTACATGTCTGAGTATAGACAACTACAAAAGAAAAAGGCTAAGAAACCTGACTATCTACAAGTCCCTCCAAGGTACAAGAACGTAGCTGAGGTAACAAGCTACTCGTCGAAGTCCAAGCGGTACTACTAGTGAGACGGATGTCTCAAATGCAAAACATAAATAAAGCAAACATGAGTACAAAAGTACTCAGCAAGACTTACATCAGATCCTATCATACATGCATTTGTATCAAGAAGGTAATGTTGGGTTTAGTTGCAGCAAGCCAGCTTTGACTCAGTGGCTATCCTGTTCTACGACAACGAGAAACTTCTTTGAGATGAGGCAGCGCACACGAGTCCACTAATCACCACATCAATACACTACTATGGATTCATCCTCGTCTCCTTACAAGAAGGCCATCCATAGCACTCACACTTGTCTTGAGCATTTTAGAGAATCCACTTAAAGTTGTCTATGTACCACGTAAGTATCCAAGAAGTCCATAACCGAGGACACGGCTATTCGAATAGATCATGATAACCCTGCAGGGGTGTACTTCTTCACACACGCTCTCACCACTTATCACCATATACACGTCATGTAACTCGGCAACCTTCAAGCGGAAGCCTGGCGAGTGTGTCGGCCATGACCTAACTAACCAAACAAGACTCTAGTCCAGGTTTATCGCCTATTCAGGTTCCGTCCACAAGGAGATCCGGCCGGGGTTTCGCTCACGGCCCCAAACGATGTGTACAGGGTTCCCGAGCCCACCATCCGGGTGCCACTCGGTATACCGGGCCATGTGTGCCTAGTCTGTCCCAAGTCCACCCTGCCGGGTGCCACCCGGTAGAAAAATAGCACTACCTACAAACACCAGAAACTATTTGCATCTCGTAGACAGAGTTCAAGGCGGTTAATAAGTCGAGAGAGCTTGGAGCGCCCGGAGCCCAATGTGTGGTAGTAGCTAGTCATTGGACAACTTACACAGAACTCAGTTCTTAAGGACGGTCCCAATGAGACAACCCACCATGTACTCCTACATGGCCTCTCACCGCTACCTTTACCAAATCGTGTTCACACGCTTAACTCTCAGCACCAGAACATATCATAACACTCCAATTCATTCCCGATGAATCAGACCTGACACAACTCTAAGCATAGATGGCATAAAGAAAACAAGCATGGATGAGCAGGCACATCAAGGCTCAAGCAACTCCTACTCATGCTAGTGGGTTCCAACTATTTATTGTGGCAATGACAGGTCATGCAGAGGAATAGGTTCAGCTACTGCAGCAGAAAGTAGCAGTTTGAATCGTTTTTGTCCTAATGCAGTATAAGGAGCTCGAGCGAGAGAGTGGGATTTCTCGAAATGCTCAAGGGGGTTGCTTGCCTGGTAGATCAACAGGGGGGCACTTCTCCACTGATAGGTACTCTCGAACACTTTCCGGAGCAGGACCTATCGAGAAGGAACGGTGTCGGAAATCAAGACACAAACATATGCAACATTATGATGCATGAACATGGTAATAATATTATGATTTGCACTAATGCATCTAGCAACAATTTAAATGAAGTCCATATGGACCAAGGTTTCATATGCAAACTCCATATTTAGGATTTAAAATGCCATTATCATGTTTTCACTTATAAAGTGGGTATAAGTTGGTTGAACATGCATGAAAGTGGTATAGATGGATAGATTGAATTTTTCTGATAATTTTTCATATATAAATTATTTCAATCTGAGCTACGGTTGAATTTCTATGAATTTTTGAAGTTTAGAACATTTTCTGGAATTTCCTAATTTATTTTAAATCCAGAAAATAGCTTATTGCGTCAGCACTGCATCATGCTTGCGTCAGCAAGTCAACAGTGCTGACTGGTCAAACCTGACGTGTGGGGTCCACACGTCAGTGTCATAGTTAGTTAACAGTGTTAATTAGATATTAAACTAATCCTAACAGAAACATTTAGCAGGGCCGGGCCCCACCTGTCATTGACCCTGGGTAGTCAAACCCCAGGTCAACTGGGGGGTTAGACCGGTCAACCCCACCGGCATTTAGCCGCCGGCGAGGCCGAACGTGGCGGAGGGGCTCGGGACCACCGTTCCGGCGACCAAAAGGACGGCGGAGACCACCGAGGCGTAGCCCGCACTCGTCCGCACCGAAAGGAGCAAGTGGGATAGGCGGGGGCGGCCGGAGCTCGCCGGAGCGAAGCTCGGGGCAGCGGCCGGAGCACGGCCAAGTGCGGGCGAGGGCTGTGATGCATGGGGAAGCGAGTGGAGAGGCTCTACGGCCTCTTGGCGTCACCAGGAGCAGGGTGACGTGCTCGGCTGCGGGCTGTGGTGGCCAGGGCGATGGTGGCGACACGGACGGCGGCGGGGCGCTTCGGCCATCTACAAAACTACGACTACGACGCGTGCGTGAAGAAAAAGACGGAGGGGAGCGATTCATTGGCTCACGGCGAGTCTTCCGGTGAAGACGGCGGGGCCGGGGAGGTGTCGGAGCGAGCAGGGCGGTGAGGCGAATCTCCGGTGGCCGGCGATGGAAACGAAGACGGTGGCGTCGATGCAGAGCTTCCCGGGTCGCCTGGCTCATTGAGGACGTAGCAGGCGGCGAGGCGGAGCTCTGGGGTATGTCGGAGAGGCGAGGGGAAGGCAGTGGCTGCGGTGGTGTTTGTCGGCGGCGACGGCAGCGCTCGGGACAGAGGGGGAGAGCGAGATAGAGGATGGGGAGGAGCGAGAGGGAGTGAGAGGGGGTCGGGGCTTGCGTGGCGTATCCATAGAAGGCCAGGGCGTCGACGGGGAGCGGCAAGCAGGAGCTGGCGAGGCGCGTGGCCAGCGCGCGGCGAGCACATGCTCGTCCTTCTGTCCGGGGAGGAAGACGACAGCAAGGTGCGGTGGTGGGTTGGGCCTAGCTGGGCCGGTCCTGTTGGGCCACCAGGTAAGCACCAGGTAAGTGTTTTCTTATCTCCTGTTTTCTTTTTCTATTTCTGACATTTGTTTTGAATCCAAAAGAAATGTTAAAACACTTCCATAAATGCTGAAAATATTTGTGGCATCTAGATATAATATTCCAGAGGCCCTCACCAATTCCCAACATTTTTGGAGCCATTAAAATATTTATATAATTTAAACATCTCCAAATCAAATATTTATGCATTGATTCAAAAATTCAAAATGAGTAGCAAAAATGTGCATCACCTCGGGTTGTTGTTCACAACATTATCCAAAGAGCATGAACATTTTGAATAGCATTTTGGGTTCATTGAAAATCCATTTTAAAGTTGAACCTATTGGGAAAAAACTTTGGTGCTAGGGTTTGCAACATCCCCATTTCAAATTTAAATGAAATTTAAACATGATGCACACATGACTAGCTAGCCTAGGTCATACAGGAACTAGGGATGTGACATGTCAACATGGTCAAGGAACGACTTCCATCGGACGTGGACTGTACGTGGAGAGGCTGACAGCTGGGTCCACGGCCGCAGCAAGGAAGTGCCTCCTTATTACGCGGAAAATAATGATTCCTCCACCTGACAGCTGGGACCCACTGGACGGGCCACCGTATTTCACGAAAAAAACGTTTCCCCTGACTGCTGGGACCCACCAGCTACATCTTCGCACGAAAGGAAGTGCGTTCGGGCAAAAAAACGATTTGCCCCCTGACTGCTGGGACCGACCAGCTACATCTTCGCAGGCAAGGAATTGCCTGACAGTCGGGACCCACCTGGTTGAAGCGTATGCAGCGTTGTCATTCTGGTCACGAACGTGTACGTACATACTGGTCGATGTAGAGGCACGCACATGTCGTAGTAGAGGCGCGCATGTAGCATTTACACGTACGTACAGTGGCCAGGGTGCAAGAAAGAAAATACGGCCACGTATGTGTACATATGGGCAGGGTCTCGAACGCCTACTCACGCATACGTACGGCCAGGGGTCATGTACATGGCTGCATCAGAACGGAGAAACAGTGTCGTTGTCGTGTTCATGGGGAGGCAACGGAACGCGTCGTGTTCATGGGGAGGCAACAAAATGCGTCATGTTCATGGGGAGGCAACGGAATGCGTCGTGTTCATCGGGAGGGCTTGGATGGAACAGGCGATGGAAACGAGGCCTGGCGTACCGCAAAACAGAGGAAACAGCCTTGTGTTCGACCGACCACGTTCGAAACGGGATCCTGTTCATCGGGAGGGGTTTGGCGTACCACAAAACGGAGGAAACGGACTTCCTACGGTCGAAACGGGGGTCCTGTTGATCGGGAGGGGTGTGGCGTACCGCAAAACGGACGAAACGGACTTGTGTTGGAGCGCTACGGTCGAAACAGGGGTCCTGTTCAACGGGAGGGGTGTGGCGTACCGCAAAACGGGACTCCACGGGATACTGTTCATCTCCACCGTCGACCTCCTCCAGCCTCCACGAGCTCCTGTTCATCCAGCCTCCACCGCGCGCTACTCCACCGGCTACTGCTCAACCACCCCTCCATCGTCTACTGTTCAT
>NC_057800.1:86297575-86321308 GCF_018294505.1 Triticum aestivum
ATCCCATCGATCGGCTTCAGTTAGCAGCAGTAGTGAAGGAATCGCTCGATCGGTTTTAGTTAATAGCCATCGATCGATCGCTTGGGTTCAGTAACGCGTAGCCTGCAGTGCAATCGCTCGGGTTCATTTAGAGCCCAACGCCTCGCTCGGGTTCAGTTAGAGCCAGCGCCTCGCACACACACGCATACGTGTACGAGAGAAACGCGCGTCGCTCGGACCCCAACCTCCCACCGTAACCGGGAACTCCCCGAAATTTTCCTCCCCCTCGCTTCTACCACGGTTTTTTCCGTCATGGACGGCCCAAAGAATGTCATGCAGCTATGTCTCCGGCCCGCCCAGGACGAAAAGCCCATTTTCTGTCATGATTTTTTGTCATAGAAGTAGGAGCCCACCACATCTATGATGATACCGGGTTTTTTCACAATTATCGTCATAGAAGTGTCATATGTATGATAGAAAAAAATTTCGTTCGGCCCAAAATGTCACAGATGTGTATTTTTTTGTAGTGCTATCAGGTAGCACCCGTACACTTTGGTACGTTTCATGTTCACCAAGTGCTGCACAGCACCCCACATTACGGCAACAAAAGCCCGGACACTTTTTATAAGTATAGTTCAACACCCCGAATTTAGCATTATATGCATTGGATCTGAATCATGTCTTTGGTCAATAGTTGGGTTGCCTGGCTCTTGTGCTTGCTACCTTACATTCCTCTAGGTCGGCTAAGGTAGTAAAGCGAGAACTACTGCGATTGTGCCTTGGTTTATCCAAAGGAGCACCTTAGTAGAGAAAGCCGAAAACTGACTGTCATGATGCGGCGAGAGCCCGTCAAATGTTCAGAGGTTGCAAATCATTGGAGATTTCTTCCGCATTATGCGAAGGATTGGTACTTCCCGATCATACGCTTAGTCTTTTAGATACTAGGGGCTGCGCCCATGTTTTTATTGTCGCACTCCTATGGCTAAGTGAGGCGTTACAGCCGCATAGTCTGGTTGCCTGGTTCGTTGAGCTAAACAACTTCTTCAAGGAGCATCTAATTGGATCCAGATTGTTTAGATTCCATCCCAAACACCGCCGTACTATCTATGTGGGGGCAGAAGCCGACTCCTGGTTAACCCTCATATTTCATACAACACGGCCGCATAGGAAGTAAAATTTTAAAAACATAACAAGCAATACATTGCATAAACACTTTGTTTTATCATACAAGGCAAAGGGAACTCGCATACGTTCATTCAAAGATAGTGTATTTCGCACAGTGATCCGCAACAATGCGAGATCCCTCCAAGACACCATCAAAGTACAACTCGGGTCGGCGGTGCTCCCTGCCATCAGGTGGCCCCTCGATCATTAGCTTCTTGACATCCATCTTCGCCAAGTGTGTTTTGACGTGGGAAAAGGCCATCCGTGCACCTTCGATACAGACCGACCGCTTTATAACCTCAAGCCGGGGGCAAGCACCAACAAGCCGCTTCACAAGTCCGAAGTAGCTTCTAGGTATCGGCACGGCAGGCCATAGTAGGACTATCAGCTCATTCATGGCTAGATCGGCCATCTTGTGCAGCTCGACCAGCTGTTTGAGCTGGTCGCTGAAGGACACCAGATGTTCGGGCACAAGATATTGAGACCAGAACAGCTTCTCCATAGAACTCCCTTCCTCAGCCCGATAAAACTCGGTAGCGTCTGATACACTGCGTGGAAAATCCATAAACGCCCCTGGAGAGCTCCAAATTCGGGTAAGTAAAAGTAACGCTTCCTTCATAGACTTGCTTTGCATAATGAAAGCCTTACCCGCCGCGATCTTCCGGGCCGCCTGGATTTCCTGAAGGGCGCTCTGGGCTTCGGCTCGAGCCTCTTGCACGCTCTGGAGGGCCTTCGCTAGTTTAGACGCTTGTGTCTTAGAATCACGCTCCAAGGACATGTACTTATTGAGGGCGTCCTGGAGCTCTAGCTGAACCTCACCGACCCGGGCCTCGGGCTTCTCGCGCGTGGTGCGATCCTTGGATGCTTTGTCCACAACCTTCTCTAACGCCTTCTTGAGGGCCGCCACCTCGATCGTGGCCCCTAATAAAGTTCATGGCACTTTAGTCAGCACGAACCATTCATCCTTCCTAAATATACATGCAGGTTACTGCATGCATTTGCTGTCCTCCAGCTGCTTCTTCACAAGGCCGAGCTCTTTCTCGGCCCGCTCTATGTTCTGCTTCAGTCCGGAGACCTCCGCAGTGTGAGCGGCAGCAGCCAGTGGCGATGCCTGCTTATTCACATAGACATATTATGTTAGACTCCTGTGAAAATTATTTTGATCCCCTGCTCCGCTCTTCCTTTCCGGACACCGAATAGAGCATCAGGGGCTACTGTCCACATTGTGATATTTTTTCTACAATTGTTACCTCAAAGCCTATTAAAAGGGTAGTGCAGGCCTCGGTCAGTCTGCTTTTGGCGGACTGAACCTTTTCGATCACTATACCCATAAGGACACGATGCTCATCCACAATGGAGGCGCCTCGTAGCGCTTCCAGCAGATTATTCGGTGCCTCTGGTTGGACAAAGGTCACCGGTGGAACATGCACACTTCTTCCTTTTGGGGAAGGCCGTTCGCTGGACTCCGGAGCCGTGTAGGTCTCTGGAATGGTATCCAGCTGAGGGCCGAAGGGAACTTTGCCCCCATTGCCAGTCCGCATGGGGGATTTTTCCCCCATGTGTCCGGCAGCTGAGGAGTCATCCTGGGGCGCCACCTTAACGATTTCTGGAATCTCCCCCTAGTCTGGGAAGGTCCTTTGGGGATGCCACCTCATCATCACCCTTGGGTGAGGCAGAATGAGCGGGCGGCGGAGACATGCTAGCCATCTCCTTTGAGTCTAGCGAACCCTCTGTAGAGGATCGCAGGAAGCCATCACAGGTCGGACTGTAATGGCATAGTTTAAACATATTAATATTATAAACTGGAAAGTCCAGGTATTAGGAGGTGCATAGGGTTTTGGTACTTACGAGGTAGCACGAGGCTTGGTCCGGGGCATTCGCTCTGGACTGCTTTCGACATCCCATGCGGAGTTATCCACAAGGGAGCCCTTCCCCCTCTTGGGCGCCTTCACCTCCAGATTCATGGAAGCATCTCTTTTCTTCTTTGCCCCCCTCCGGGGGGGAAGCCGTCCTCTTCTTCCTCCTCGCCCTCGTATTCGGCGACCGAAGAGTCAGTCTCGTCTTCGGACGACTTGTCGGAAGCACCCTTTCGGCGAAGGCCACTCCTGATCCCTTTGGCCTTCTTCTTGGCCTTCTTCTCCGACACATCATAAGGCGCCGGAAATAGCATCTTCATTAGGAGTGGGGTTTCCTCATCTTCGGGAAATGGAGCTGGACAATTAATCCGCCCCGCTATGTCGATCCAGGCCTGAAGATTGATAGGAAGGCTTAGACTCCTTCCCAAAATATGCCAGTAAAGGTTATACCTTGAATACATGAAAGAACTTACGGAATTGGCCAGGCGCTTTAAGCTGAGTCCACGATCTTCGGTCATGGGCGGTGGTGTCTCGCCGGCCTTGAAGAGAACTTTCTAGATATCTTCGTGCGTTGTGCCGAAGAGCTCTAGTAGCGTCTGGTGCTTGGCCGGATCGAACTCCCAAAGATAGCAAGCCTGGCATTGGCATGGAAGGATCCGGCGAATGAGCATAACCTGGATCATGTTGACGAGTTTGATCCTCTTGGTTATCATGTTCTGAATGCATGTCTGGAGCCCAGTCAGCTCGCTCGAAGAGCCCCAGGCGAGGCCATTCTTTTGCTAGGAGGTGAGCCACAGCGGAGCTCCAGATCAAAATTCGGGGGCCGCCGCCCAGTTGGTGTCGCGCGGCTCGGTGATGTAGAACCACCCCGACTGCCACCCCTTCACCATCTCCACAAAGGAGCCTTCGGGCCATGTAACATTAGGCATCTTGCCCACCATGGCGCCTCCGCACTCTGCCTGTTGGCCTCTCACCACCTTCAGCTTTACATTGAAAGTCTTCAGCCATAGGCTGAAGTGAGGCGGGATACGGAGGAAGGCCTCGCAAACGACTATAAATGCCGAGATGTTGAGGATAAAGTTGGGGGCTAGATCATGGAAGTCTAGCCCGTAGTAAAACATCAGCCCGCGGATAAACGGGTGGAGAGGGAATCCCAGCCCACGGACGAATTGTGCGAGAAACACAACCCTCTCATGGGGCTCTGGGGTAGGGACGATCTATCCTTCGGCCGGGAGACGGTGAACGATCTCCTTGGCCAGGTATCCAGCCTCTCGAAGCACTTTGATGTCTTTCTTCTTAACAGAAGAAGCCATCCACTTGCCACCTGCTCCAGATCCGGACATGGTTGGAGTGTTTTCTCCGGCGATGGAAGCTCGGGCTTGGGCGCTGGAGCTCTAGAATGGATGGGCAGAGGAAGGAGAAGGCAGGGGTGAGTGAGGACGAATCCTTATCCCCTTATAAAGGCAGCGAATATCAAACGCCTCCCCGCTCGCCTTAAAGCTTGCCTATTCCCACGAGCTGTGTAAACGGCATGGTTGGGTTACCCACGCCCGTATTGATGAGAATCCCATAAAAAGGGGACATGATCTCTGCTTCGACAAGATGTGCCAATGGCAGACGTGTCTCGAAACATGGAGCGGCAGACGAAAAATGGTTCAAAATTATGACTGGACGGGCGTGATGTCATGTTGTAAAAAGTCGTTGTCGGCGTTCTAGGAATGGGGGTCCCCAGACTTTCCTGCCTGCGGCCCACGACATGGCTTTGCTAGCAGGCCTGTATGGCCCATCTTCATCAACAAGACATTCAAGACCCTCGCGAGGGGCCAAGCCTCACGAGGTGGACGACACAAGACCTCCTCAGGAGCGGCATCACCAGGCTGGCTCACGAGGGGCGGAGAATTCAAGGCTAGGCAAACCTCTGAAGGTTCTAGTGACGTGAGCCATGACGACAAAGGCCAGGCGGGCGCCAGCGCGCAGTGTCCTGGTTTCCTCTTTGGTGCTAAGGGGGCAAGCGCAGGCGCGGAGTACCGAGGCATCAAGCAAAGGTTCCATATCGGTGCAACAAGACCAAGACCAGCAGGACGGCAAGACGGAGGTCACCATGGAGCCCAAGGCAGCGTCACCACCAGAGACTTTTGCAGGCGAAGACCACTTTTGTCAGGATAAGCTGTACTAGCTGTCCCCTTTCAAATTGGCCATTGTGGGCTCCCTTCCCACTCAATATTTGGGGAGAGGACTAGGGCCTCTATAAATAGGACTAGCCACCACCATAGCTAGGGGGTGAGATAGAGAGAGATCCGGACAACCACAAGCTCACCAAGCACAAGAACACCTCTGCTCAGGAGGCTGTTCTTCCCCTTGTACTGTTCATCCTCAACCCAAGAGGCAATCCACCACCACCACACTAGAGCAGGGTATTACACTACAACGGTGGCCCGAACCAGTATAAATCTTGTGTCCTTTGTGTTGCGAGTTGGTCGATTTATTTCGCAAGATCTTATCTGAGTTAGGACGTGGATCGGTAGGGGGAGATCTTTGCGCGCACCCAGTGTTCGAACCTTAAGGGTTTTGCCGGAACCCGTGATCCGGCATTTGGCGCGCCAGGTAGCGGTGCGCCGGGGCTCACCTCCCATCATCTGATCCGGTTGTTGATCCTTCGGCGACCCGCGGCTCCGACGTCAGGCGACTCGAGGACCAACACCGACCGCTGGGCTTCCTGGCCAGCTCGGACGGCGCTACCAGCCCAGGAAGACCACAACCCCGCGTCTCAGGCAACACGCGCGCCGCCAAACACCGCGGGGCGTGGGCGGCGCGGTCACTCACCCTCTGTTCTTACTCGCCGACAGACGCGAGCTGCTGCAAGGGCCACAAGCCACGCCGCGGCGATGGCGCCGCACACCAGGAGGGAGCAGGCGAATATTCAGGCTGCGCTCACGGTGGCACGGGAGCTGCTGCGGTGCCGACTGATGGAGAGCGGCCGGGATGCACTGCTAGAGCACGTCACCGAGCTACTGGACGCGGCGGCCACGGGAGCATCGCCCTTCTGCTACCAGCTCATGCCCCAGGCAGCGGCAGGATCCCACGGCGGGCCTCGCCGCGCCTGCGTACCCCCAAGTGCGCCCGGGGGCTTCGTCAACACCAGCATGATCCACGGCGGAGGGCGCCCCCTCGCACTCGCACCACCTCGGATAGGTGCGGGCACGAGCGTCATCTTACACGGCCCTGGTGAGGCGCTACCCCACCATCCTCGGGACGGCGTCTTCAGTCGGGTGACATGGAGCGTGGGGCAGTACGGCGAGGCCTTCGGGACAAGGGCCTCGGAGGCCTACGTGCCCCACATGATGAACGAGGAGTGTGTGCCAGGAGATGACCTCAGCTCGTTCCTTGAGCCGGGCTGGGAAGAAGAGGCTCTAGGAGCTGAGGCCTTCCAAGAGCCGCCCGAGAGCCCCGCCAACTGCGCCACCGACAACAGGTACAGGGTACCACTAATCTCCCAGGGGCAGGCTTACGCTAACCATGAATCGCAAGTGAGCCAGGTCACAGCACCCGGTGACCGTTCCGGTGTGGTGGTATCCGTCTCACCAGAAGAGGCTCACTAGGGGCTACGTAGGAGGGGCCAGGAGCAAGGCCCCTGCCCGCGTCGCATGGAGCAAGGCAGCGCCCGGAGGTAGGCCCTCTATCGGGGTGGTGCCGACGACCCTTCCCCCGGCAAAGGACACGTGGTCGCCTAGGACGCCGCTGGCGTCCCCTCTGCCCTCGTTGGGCCATCCTGGTTTCCGGTCATCCCGGCGGTGGTAGGGGGTGGCGCAAGGCGGGGCCCTCGTCAGGCGATATGAAGTAAGTCTCATGCCTGTGAAGATCTCCGCCCGTGACACTCTCATGTAATAATGAGTGGGGCTGTACACGCCCCGGAGTCTCAGGAGTGCCGCCCTCGGGCATCTGGGCTCCCTCCCACGCCTAGTGGTAGCACTTAGCTCCATGCCGGTGAGAAGACGTCGAAGACTAGACTAGGCGCCGGACGCGGCCATTTGATTTGGATCTCTTTTCTGTAACCCTGCCTTCTGGATTTGGATTTAAGTCAAAGTTGAATTTTCATTTGATGCACGCGGGGGGGTGCCTTTTCTCGTTCGAGCTATTTCTCACAGTCTGGTTCTTGCCTTATTTTAGAGTTCACGCCTGTCGCTTCCCCCTTGCAGGCCCCTCGCGAGCGGGGTTGGGCATGAAGCACACGAGCGACGCACGTGTTGCGCCGCGGCTAGCACTCGCTTATCACGCGGCCCCCTCGGGCGTGTGGACGAATTCCTCAGGAGCTTCCCAGAAGCCCACAATCTCTTGACCTGGTTTTGGGCTCATCCAGGCTAAGGTAAACCACAACAACAACCTTGCCCCAGCTTATGTGAGTTCATGAAGGCGCATATTCAATTCAACCTAAAGGAGAAGAGTCAGTAGTATATTTACATGAGGAGCTCCCCCTCCCAAAATGCTCTTACAACATCTGGGGCTGCGCCCGAGCTTCTACGTGCAGGGAAAACAGGTGAGAAGCAAGGAATCAATCGGCCAGGTCGCTCACCACGCCCCAGGGTCTCCCTCGGACGCGTCACTGGCATTGCTGCCGTCATCATTGGCATTACCATCACCTCCCTCGGCGCCGCCATCGCCATCATCGACCACGACGCCTTCGACCGCTGCAACAACTGAAGGAAATATGCCCTAGAGGCAATAATAAAGTTATTATTTATTTTCTCATATCATGATAGATGTTTATTATTCATGCTAGAATTGTATTAACCGGAAACATAATACATGTGTGAATACATAGACAAACATTGTGTCACTAGTATGCCTCTACTTGACTAGCTCGTTGATCAAAGATGGTTGAGTTTCCTAGCCATAGACATGAGTTGTCATTTGATTAATGGGATCACATCATTAGGAGAATGATGTGATTGACTTGACCCATTATGTTAGCTTAGCACTTGATCGTTTAAGTTTACTGCTATTGCTTTCTTCATGACTTATACATGTTCCTATGACTATGAGATTATGCAACTCCTGATTACCGAAGGAACACTTTGTGTGCTACCAAACGTCACAACGTAACTGGCTGATTATAAAGGTGCTCTATAGGTGTCTCCGATGGTACCTGTTGAGTTGGCATAGATTGAGATTAGAATTTGTCACTCTGATTGTCGGAGATGTATCTCTAGGCCCTCTCGGTAATACACATCACTATAAGCCTTGCAAGCGATGTGACTAATGAGCTAGTTGCAGGATGATGCATTATGGAATGAGTAAAGAGACTTGCCGGTAACAATATTGAGCTAGGTATTGAGATACCGACGATCGAATCTCGCGCAAGTAACATATCGATGACAAAGGGAACAACGTATGTTGTTATGCGGTTTGACCGATAAAGATCTTCGTAGAATATGTAGGAGCCAATATGAACATCTAGGTTCCGCTATTGGTTATTGATCGGAGACGTGTCTCGGTCATGTCTACATAGTTCTCGAACCCGTAGGGTCCGCACGCTTAAAGTTCTGTGATGATCGGTATTATGAGTTTATATTTTTTGATGTACCGAAGGTAGTTCGGAGTCCCGGATGTTATCACGGACATGACGAGGAGTCTCGAAATGGTCGAGACATAGAGATTGATATATTGGAAGGTTATATTCGGACACCGGAAGGGTTCCGGGGGTTACCGGATAAATACCGGAGTACCGGGGGTTACCGGAACCACCCTGGGGGCTTAATGGGCCTACATGGGCCTTAGTAGAAATAGAGGGAAGCAAGGGGAGTGTGGGGCGTGCCCCCCCAAGGACCAAACGGAATTGGTTTAAGGCAAGGGGGAGCCCCCTCTTTCCATCTCCTCCTCTCCCTTTCCTTCCCCTTCTCCTACTCCTACTAGGAAAGGAGGAGTCCTACTCCCGGTGGGACTAGGACTCCCCCTTGGCGCGCCCTCCTTGGCCAGCCACCTCTCCCCCCTTGCTCCTTTATATACGGGGGCAGGGGGCACCTCTAGACACACAAGTTGATCATTGATCTCTCCCAGCCGTGTGTGGTGCCCCCCTCCACCATAATCCACCTCGGTCATATCGTAGCGGTGCTTAGGCGAAGCCCTGTGACAGTAGCTTCATCAACATCATCACCACACCGTCAGGCTGACGAAACTCTCCCTCGAGCTCTACTGGATCGACAGTTCGTCGGATGTCACCGAGGTGAACGTGTGCTGAACGCGGAGGTGTCGTACATTTGGTACTGAGGATCGGTCGATCGTGAAGACGTACGACTAAAACAACTGCGTTGTCATAACGCTTCCGCTTAACGGTCTACGAGGGTACGTGGACGACACTCTCCCCTCTCATTGCTATGCACCACCATGATCTTGCATGTGTGTAGGAATTTTTTTGAAATTACTACATTCCCCAACAGTTGTATCAGAGCCAGGTTTATGCGTAGATGTTATATGCACGAGTAGAACACAAGTGAGTTGTGGGTCATACAAGTCATACTTCTTACCAGCATGTCATACTTTGGTTCGGCGGTATTGTTGGATGAAGCAGCCCGGACTGACATTACGCGTACGCTTACGCGAGACTAGTTCTATCGACGTGCTTCGCACACAGGTGGCTGGCAGGTGTCAGTTTCTCCAACTTTAGTTGAACCGAGTGTGGCTACGCCCAGTCCTTGAGAAGGTTAAAATAGCACTAACTTGACAAACTATCGTTGTCGTTTTGATGTGTAGGTAAGAATAGTTCTTGCTCAGCCCGTAGCAGCTACGTAAAACTTGCAACAACAAAGTAGAGGACGTCTAACTTGTTTCTGCAGGGCATGTTATGATGTGATATGGTCAAGACATGATGCTATATTTTTGTATGAGATGATCATGTTTTGTAACGAAGTTATGGGAAACTGGCAGGAGCCATATGGTTGTCGCTTTATTGTATGCAATGCAATCGCCCTGTAATTCCTTTACTTTATCACTAAGCGGTAGCGATAGTCGTAGAAGCAATTGTTGGCGAGATGATAACGATGCTACGATGGAGATCCAGTCGTCGCGCTGGCGACAATGGTGATCATGACGGTGCTTTGGAGATGGAGATCAAAGGCACAAGATAATAATGGCCATATCATATCACTTATATTGATTGCATGTGATGTTTATCCTTTATTCATCTTATTCTGCTTTGATTGACGGTAGCATTATAAGATGATCCCTCACTAAATTTCAAGGTATAAGTGTTCTCCCTGAGTATGCATCATTGCGAAAGTTTGTCGTGCTGAGACACCACGTGATGATCGGGTGTGATAAGCTCTACATTCAAATACAACGGGTGTAAGCTAGTTTTGCACATGCAGAATACTCGGGTTAAACTTGACGAGCCTAGCATATGTAGATATGGCCTCGGAACACTGAGACCTAAAGGTCGAGCATGAATCATATAGTAGATATGATCAACATAGTGATGTTCACCATTGAAAACTACTCCATCTCACGTGATGATCGGACATGGTTTAGTTGATTTGGATCACATGATCACTTAGATGATTAGAGGGATGTCTATCTAGGTGGGAGTTCTTAAGTAATATGATTAATTGAACTTAAATTTATCATGAACTTAGTACCTGATAGTATTTTTTCTTGTCTATGTTGTTGTAGATAGATGGCCCGTGCTGTTGTTCTGTTGAATTTTAATCCGTTCCTTGAGAAAGCAAAGTTGAAATATGATGGTAGCAATTACACAAACTGGGTCTGTAACTTGAGGATTATTCTCATTGCTACACAAAAGAATTACGTCCTGGAAGCACAACTGGGTGCCAGGCCTGCTGCAGATGCAACTGACGACGTTAAGAACGTTTGGCAGAGCAAAGCTGATGACCACTCGATAGTTCAGTGTGCCATACTTTACGGCTTAGAACTGGGACTTCAATGACGTTTTGAACGTCATGGAGCATATGAGATGTTCCGGGAGTTGAAGTTAATGTTTCAAGCAAATGCCCGGATTGAGAGATATGAAGTCTCCAATAAGTTCTATAGCTGCAAAATGGAGGAGAATAGTTCTGCTAGTGAACATATACTCAAAATGTCTAGGTATAACAATCAGTTGATTCAACTGGGAGTTAATCTTCCGGATGATAGTGTCATTGATAGAATTCTTCAATCACTGCCACCAAGCTACAAGAGCTTCGTGATGAACTATAATATGCAAGGGATGGATAAGACAATTCCCGAGCTCGTCGCAATGTTGAAGGTTGCGGAGGTAGAAATCAAGAAGGAGCATCAAGTGTTGATGGTCAAAAAGACCGCCAGTTTCAAGAAAAAAGGTAAAGGGAAGAAGAAGGGGAACTTCAAGAAGAACGGCAAACAAGTTGCTGCTTAGGAGAAGAAACCCAAGTCTGGACATAAGCCTGAGACTGAGTGCTTCTACTGCAAATAGACTGGTCACTGGAAGCAGAACTGTCCCAAGTATTTCACGGATAAGAAGGATGGCAAGGTGAACAAAGGTATATGTGATATACATGTCATTGATGTGTACCTTACTAATGCTTGCAGTAGCACCTGGGTATTTGATGCTGGTTCCGTTGCTAATATTTGCAACTCGAAACAGGGACTATGGATTAAGCAAAGATTAGCTAAGGACGAGGTGATGATGCACGTGGGAAATGGTTCCAAAGTCGATGTGATCGCGGTCGGCACGCTACCTCTACATCTACCTTCGGGATTAGTTTTAGACCTGAATAATTGTTATTTGGTGCCAGCGTTGAGCATGAACATTATATCTGGATCTTGTTTGATGCGAGATGGTTATTCATTTAAATCAGAGAATAATGGTTGTTCTATTTATATGAGTAATATCTTTTGTGGTCATGCACCCTTGAAGAGTGGTCTGTTTTTATTAAATCTCAATAGTAGTGATACACATATTCATAATATTGAAGCCAAAAGATGCAGAGTTGATAATGATAGTGCAACTTGTTTGTGGCACTGCCATTTGGGTCATATTGGTGTAAAGCGCATGAAAAAACTCCATACTGATGGACTTTTGGAATCACTTGATTATGAATCAATTGGAACTTGCGAACCATGCCTCATGGGCAAGATGACTAAAATGCCGTTCTCCGGAACAATGGAGCAAGCAATAGATTTGTTAGAGATCATACATATTGATGTATGTGGTCCTATGAATATTGAGGCTCGCGGCGGGTATCGTTATTTTCTCACCTTCACAGATGATTTGAGCAGATATGGGTATATCTACTTAATGAAACATAAGTCTGAAACATTTGAAAAGTTCAAAGAATTTCAGAGTGAAGTGGAAAATCATCGTAATAAGAAAATAAAGTTTCTACGATCTGATCATGGAGGAGAATATTTGAGTTGCGAGTTTGGTCTACATTTGAACCAATGCGGAATAGTTTCGCAACTCACGCCTCCCGGAACACCACAACAAAATGGTGTGTCCGAACATCGTAATCATACTTTACTAGATATGGTGCGATCTATGATGTCTCTTACTGATTTACCACTATCGTTTTGGGGTTATGCTTTAGATACGCATGCATTCACGTTAAATAGGGCACCATCGAAATCCGTTGAGACGATGCCTTATGAACTGTGGTTTGGCAAGAAACCAAGGTTGTCGTTTCTTAAAGTTTGGGGCTGTGGTGCTTATGTCAAAAAGCTTCAACCTGATAAGCTCGAACCCAAATCGGAGAAATGTGTCTTCATAGGATACCCAAAGGAAACTGTTGGGTACACCTTCTATCACAGATCTAAAGGCAAGACATTTGTTGCTAAGAATGGATCCTTTCTAGAGAAGGAGTTTCTCTCGAAAGAAGTGAGTGGAAGGAAAGTAGAACTTGATGAGGTAACTGTACCTGCTCCCTTATTGGAAAGTAGTTCATCACAGAAACCAATTCTTGTGACAACTACCCAATTAGTGAGGAAGCTAATGATGTTGATCATGAAGCTTCAGATCAAGTTACTACCGAACCTTGTAGGTCAACCAGAGTAAGATCCGCACCAGAGTGGTATGGTAATCCTATTCTAGAGGTCATGTTACTTGACCAAGGCGAACCTACGAACTATGAAGAAGCGATGGTGAGCCCAGATTCCGCAAAATGGCTTGAGGCCATGAAATCTAAGATGGGATCCATGTATGAGAACAAAGTGTGGACTTTGGTTGACTTTCCCAATGATCGGTAAGACATAGAGAATAAATGGATCTTCAAGAAGAAGACTGACACTGACGGTAATGTTACTTTCTACAAAGCTCGACTTGTTGCGAAAGGTTTTCGACAAGTTCAAGGAGTTAACTATGATGAGACTTTCTCACTCGTAGTGATGCTTAAGTCTGTTCGAATCATGTTAGCAATTGCCGCATTTTATGATTATGAAATTTGGCAAATGGATGTAAAAACTGCATTCCTGAATGGATTTGTGGAAGAAGAGTTGTATATGATACAACCAGAAGGTTTTGTCGATCCAAAGGGAGCTAACAAAGTGTGCAAGCTCCAGCGGTCCATTTATGGACTGGTGCAAGCCTCTCGGAGTTGGAATAAAATTTTTGATAGTGTGATCAAAGCATATGGTTTTATACAGGCTTTTGGAGAAGCCTGTATTTACAAGAAAGTGAGTGGGAGCTCTGTAGCATTTCTGATATTATATGTGGATGGCATATTACTAATTGGAAATGATATAGAATTTCTAGATAGCATAAAAGGATACTTGAATAAGAGTTTTTCAATGAAAGACCTCGGTGAAGCTGCTTATATATTGGGCATCAAGATCTATCGAGATAGGTCAAGACACTTAATTGGACTTCCATAAAGCACATACCTTGACAAAGTTTTGAAAAAATTAAAATGGATCAAGCAAAGAAAGGATTCTTGCATGTGTTACAAGGTGCAAAGTTGAGTCAGACTCAATGCCCGACCACTGTAGAAGATAGAGAGAAAATGAAAAGTGTTCCCTATGCTTCAGCAATAGGCTTTATCATGTATGCAATGCTGTGTACCAGACCTGATGTGTGTGTCACATCCCTAGTTCTGGTATGACCTAGGCTAGCTTTCATGTTTGCATCATGTTTAAATTCCATTTAAATTTGAAATGGGGATTTGTGAAACCCTCAGAATCATTTCTGAAAATGACCCAAGTAAAAATTGCTCCAAAAGGGTCCAAGAAAATGCTCATGTTGCTCTTTGAAAATATTGGACAGAGATAAAAATCAAATCAATATTATTAAGGGCTCATAAGTATTTATTTTGGGCATTTTGAATTAATCCAGTAATTATTTGCTTTGGATATATATTTGCTATATATATAATATATGTCCAAAAATTCTGAATTTTGGTGAGGGGCGTTGGATTAATCCCTTAGGTCCCTGCAAAATTTGACAGAATTAAATAAAATGGTTTAGTATTATTACTAAGTTAAAACAAATGACAGAAAATTGAAAACAGAAACAAAATAGAAAAAAAGGGATAACGTACGTGTGCACCTCACCTGGGCCTTACCTGGCAGAAGTGGCCCAGCCCACCAGGGGCTCTCCGGTCTTCTTCCTCCTTTGACAGAAGGACAGCGCGCGCATGGCCGCCGCGCGCGAGCACACGCCGGCCACCTCCTGCTTCCCTGCTCGCCGCTGGAGGCACCCGAGGGCGACACGCACTCCCCTCGACCCTCTCCCACTCTCCCCCATGCTCATCCCCTCCCCTGGACCTCTCTCTCTCACCCCCCCCGAACGGCTCCGTCGCCACCGCTCGCAGTTGCTGCGCCCACCGTCACGGCCTCGCCCTCGTTTCGTGCCCAGACGCTCCGCACCGTCGTTCTCGTCCTCTCCGTCAAGCTACGCGTCACCGGACGCCCCTGGAGCGCCTCCATCGCCGTCATCTTCATCACCGGCCACCGGAGATCGTCGTCGCCGTTCCGCTCGCGTTCGACCCTCCCCGAGCTCGCTGATGGCGTCTACGGTCTCCCCGTGAGCTCTCCTCCGTTTCCCCTCTGTCCCCACACTCGATTCCGTGTCGTAGCCCTGCTACCGTCACAACCGCAAGCGCCTCGCCGCCGGCCATGTCACCGCCGTGGCCAGGGCCATCGTAGCTAGCGCTCGAGCACACCACCATGCTCAGTGCAATGCCAGGAGGCCGTAGAGGCCCTCCGCAACCCTTGTCATTCCCTGCAGCCACATTCCGCCCAGACCCGTGCTCCGGCCGCCGCCTCGAGCCCCGCTCCGGCGAGCTCCGGCGCCCCCGCAGCCTCCCACCAGCTCCCTTGTATGCGGACGATGATAGGCTACGCCCCGGTGGTCTTCGCTCGTCCAGACGCCGCTTGTAGCGCAAGTCCGGCGAGTCGCCACCGTGCTATTGGTCACCGCCGGCCAGAACTCCGGCGGGCTGACGTGTCATCTTAGTTAGGCACTAACTACCCCCCTAGAGACACTGACACTGGGCCCCAGTGCCACTAGTTTTAATTAGATTAGTAAAAAAAACCTCCGTTTAACACTATGACACTGACGTGTGGACCCCACACGTCAGGTTTGACCTGGTCAGCCGCCTTTGACCTGCTGACGCAATGCTGCTGTCATGCTGACGCAATATATCTTTTTTCTGGCTTTAAAATAAATCAGGAAATTCCAGAAATTGTTATAAACTTCAAAAATTCATAGAAATTCAACCGTAGCTCAGATTGAAATAATTTATATATGAAAAATGATCAGAAAAATGCAACCTATCCATTTGTACTAGTTTCATGCATGAAGAACCAAGTTATACCTGTTGTATAGGTGAAAACACATGAATGGCATTTATAAGAGCTTATTTTGGAGTTGCATTTGAACCTTTGGTTCAAATGGACCTCAACCAAATGAATGCTAGTTGCATTAGCTCAAACAACATCACATCTTCATGCCATGTTCATGCATCATATTGTTGCATATGATTGTGTATTGATTTCCGACACCGTTCCTTCTCGATAAGTCCTGCTCCGGAGACCGATCCAGAGTACCTGTCTGAGGAGCAGTGCCCCCCTGTTGATCTACCAGGCAAGCAAAACCCCTTGTTCATTTCGATACAATCCTACCCTCTCGCTCCTGCTCTCATTTATTGCATTAGGACAACAACGATTCAACTGCTACTTTATGCTGCGGTAGTTGAACCCATTCCTCTGCATGACATGTCATTGCCATAGTAAATAGTTAAAACCCACTAGCATGTGTAGGAGTTGATTGAGCCATGTTGTGTTCCTAGCATGCTTTGCCTGCTATTGCTTAGAGTATGTTAGGTCTAATTCATTGGGAATGAATCGGAGTGCAATGCTATGTTCTGATGCTGAGAGTTAAGTGTGTGGACACGATTTGGTAAAGGTAGCGGTGAGAGGCCATGTAGGAGTACATGGTGGGTTGTCTCACTAGAACCATCCTTAAGAACTGAGTTCCGTGTATGTCGTCCAATGACTAGCTACTACCATACATTGGAATGCTTAAGTGCCCCTCTCGACTTATTAACCAACTTGATCTCTGTCCAAGAGTTGCAAATAGTTTCTGGTGTTTGTAGGTGGTGCTATTTTTCTACCGAGTGGCACCCGGCAGGGTGGACTTGGGACAGACTAGGCACCGTGGCCGGTGTACCAAGTGGCACCCAGATGGTGGGCTCGAGAACCCTGTACACATCGTTTGGCGCCGTGAGCGAAACCCCGGCCGGATCTCCTTGCCGATGGAACCCGAATAGGCGATAAACCAGGACTAGAGTCTTGTGTGGTTAGTCAGGTCGTGGCCGACACCCTCGCCAGGCTTCCGCTTGAAGGTTGCCGAGATACATGACGTGTATATGGTGATAACTGGTGAGAGCGTGTGTGAAGAAGTACACCCCTGCAGGGTTATCATGATATATTCGAATAGTCGTGTCCTCGGTTATGGACTTCTTGGATGCTTACGTGGTACATAGACAACTTAAAGTGGATACTCTAAAATGCTCAAGACAAGTGTGAGTGCTATGGATGGCCTTCACGTAAGGAGACAGGGATGAATCCATAGTAGTGTATTGATGTGGTGATTAGTGGACTCGTGCACGCTGCCTCATCTCAAAGAAGTTTCTCGTTGTCATAGAACAGTATAGCCACTGAGTCAAAGCTGGCTTGCTGCAACTAAACCCCACATTACCTTCTTGATACAAATGCATGTATGATAGCATCTGATGTAAGTCTTGCTGAGTACCTTTGTACTCACGTTTGCTTTATTTATGTTTTGCAGGTGAGACATCTGTCTCACTAGTAGTACCGCTCGGACTTCGACGAGTAGCTTGTTACCTCAGCTATGATCTTGTACCTTGGGAGGGTCTTGTAGATTGTCAGGCTTCTCAGCCTTTTTCTTTTGTAGTTGTCTATACTCAGACATGTAATGCTTCCGTCGCTTGTATGCTCTGAAAGATGGGTCATGTGACCCCTGTTTGTATTTAATGCTATGTGGCTCTTCTGGGCCTTTATCTATATGAGTTTGAGTTATGTTGTGATGCCATGTTGTACAACGCATACTTGCATGTTATGCGTACGTGTGACGTGTATTACTATGTGTGGGATCCGACAACCTAGTAGTTTATCCTTGGTAGCCTCTCTTATGGGGAAATGTAGTCTAGTGCTTCCACTGAGCCATGGTAGTCTGCTACAGCCTGGTTCACCGGAGTCCTGCTAGCCTAGCACTATTGCTCCGGAACACTTGGACTGGCCGGCATGTCATTCACTTCGTTCCTATGTCTGTCCCTTCGGGTAAATGTCACGCGATGACATCCGAAGTCCTGCCTAGCCTGCTACAGCCCGGTTCACCGAAGTCCTGTTAGCCTAGTGCTACAGCCCGGATTCGCACGCTGCTGACCGACATGCTCGATGTTGATTCATGTATGCCTGTCCCCGTAAGTTAGTGCCACTTTGGGTTCACGACTAGTCATGTCGGCCCGGGTTCTCTGTCATATGGATGCAAGCTATACTATCATATACATGAGCCAAAAGGCGCAAACGGTCCCAGGCCATGGTAAGGCGACACCCATGGGAATACCGTGCGTGAGGCCACAAAGTGATATGAGGTGCTACATGCTAGATCGGTGTGACTTAGAATCGGGGTCCCGACAGCTTTGGTATCAGAGCCTGACTGCCTATAGGATTACCAAGCCAACCTGGTCGAAGTTGAGTCTACAAATTCTTTAGCTATATAGGGGAATTTATTGTGGAAGGGAACGTAAGGCTCTTTTACTCCTTATACCTCATGCCTTCTGATCGGAGTCATCCTATCTTTCCTACGGGGTTATGGAACTAGGCTTTCTCTTTCGTCTATCAGGATCACGTGTTACTACTCCGTAGTCTCTATGGTTTGGTTGATCTGAGTCTTATCCCAGTTTGAGTACCTCCGGTGTAGCCTGTTTAGTAATATCTCAGAACCTTGAGTGATGATGTTGAGTTTGGTGCTACCCCATCATTTGCAGGATGTCTCATTTTGAGCATTTTACTACCGTTATGCTACCGGAATTGTCCTAGGAGTTCAAGAGATAGTATTTTCCTCGTACTATATTCTAAATCCTTATGATGATGTTGAATCCATCCTTTGTTTCCTTGGTTGGTTCTTCAGGATGTCGTCAGTTAACCGAAGTTCTGTTGCTCGTAGCCGGAACCACGGAGATGGTAGGGATGAGGATCCTCCCGACCAGTCTTCGTTGGCAGAGTTCATGTTAGAGATGGAGAAGAACAAGCGAGAGACTAACCGCTTGTTAGCACGTTTTGAGGAGAACACCTCCCATCAGTGCAAAGAGTCAGCGACCATCTATGATTTCATTGGTCTGAAACCACCTACCTTCCATCATTCCATTGAACCACTCGATGTAGATGACTGGCTCCATAGTATCACACACAAGCTGCATTCTATGAACGTAGCTGAAAGTGACAAGGTCACCTATGCTGCTTATCACCTGGAAGGTCCTGCTAGTATTTGGTGGCAGAACTATGAGGCTATGCTTCCAGCTGGCCAGATACCCACCTGGAGAGATTTCAGTGAGGCTTTTCGCGAGCATCACATCCCTCTAGCTCTCATTGACCGCAAGAGAGAAGAGTTTTGTAGTTTCACCCAGGATAAGACGGCTGTTGATGCTTATAGTAGAGAGTTTGAGAACCTAGCCCGCTATGCTATAGAAGAGGTGTCCACGGATGCCAAGAAGCATGCTAGGTTCTGGAAGGGTATCAACCCCAAGTTGCGTCGTGATCTCCACTTGCATCATTGCAATACATTCCAGGCTCTTATGAACAAGGCCATTAATGCAGAGACAACTCAACTCACTTACGAGGAGTCTCGTAAGCACACCCGTGGTTTGGGTTCTTCTTCCGGTTCTACTTCGCAGAAGCGCCGGATTTGGGTTCCGAACTCCGCTCTTCCACCCGGTTATTCACCGAGGCCCTCTTATGTGGCGCCTCACCCAGTTCAGTTACATGCTCCACCTAGGCCTATTGGTAGACCGCTTTCTCAAAGCAGGTCCACGTCCTACTTTAGGGACTTGTTTCACATGCGGAGAGCCAGGACACTATGCACGTGACTGCTCTCAAACCAACTATGCTCCACCCCTACCTGAGAAGTCTGTTGGCGGTGGTAAGCCATCACACAAGATGATCAGTGTCAAGTCAGCTCCCACTGAACGTGAATGTGTGCATCATGTCTCAGCTAAAGACGCTCATGATGATCCGGATGTCCTTCTTGGTACACTCCTTGTCAACTGTCATCCAACTTCGGTTCTGTTCGATACCGGAGCATCTCACTCCTTCATTTCTGAAGGCTATGCTCGTTTGCACGACATGTCATTTTGTGATATGCCAACTCCACTTGAAATCCAAACTCCAGGGTCTAGATGGCAAACTACCAGAATAAGCCATGGTAATGAAATCCTTGTTGACAGACTTGTATTCCTTACATCACTTATAGCCCTCATGTCTACAGATATTAACATCATCTTGGGTATGGACTGGATGAAAGCTCATTATGCCATGACTGATTGTTACACCAGGTCTATTCAGCTTACACACCCATCTGGCAAGATAGTCATTGTCTTGACTAGAGTTGCAAAGCGTCAGCTCTATTCCCTTAATGCCAGCCCTCTTCCAGACCTTGAAGATATCCTGGTAGTCCGTGACTTTCCGGATGTCTTTCCAGAGGAACTGCCAGGTATTCCACCTGACAGAGATGTAGAGTTTGTCATAGATCTTATCCAAGGAACCGCTCCAATCTCTAGGATGCCTTACAAGATGGCACCCTTAGAACTAGCTGAGCTTAAGAAACAACTCGATGAATCCTTGCAAAAGGGTTTCATCTGTCCTGGTTCTTCTCCCTGGGCTTGCCCCGTCCTCTTCGTCAAGAAGAAGGATGGTACGGACCAGATGGTTGTAGATTATCGTCCCGTTAATTTGGTCACGATAAAGAACAAGTATCCACTCCCCAGGATCAACGATCTGTATGATCAGCTCACTAGATCCTCAGTCTTTTCCAAGATGGATTTGAGGTTCGGCTACCACCAAATCAAGATCAGAAATGGGGACATTCCTAAGACGGCTTTTGTCACTCGTTATGGCCAGTACGAGTACACCGTCATGTCCTTTGGTCTAACCAACGCTCCAGCTACTTTCTCTCGCTTGATGAACTCGGTCTTCATGGAGTACTTACATAAGTTCGTCGTGGTTTACCTCGATGATATTCTTATTTACTCGAAGAACGAGGAAGAGCATGCCGAACATCTTAGACTTGTGTTAGAGAAACTTAGAGAGCACCGCCTTTATGCCAAGTTCTCCAAGTGCGAATTTTGGTTGCCAGAAGTGACCTACCAAGGACACGTGATCTCTGGTAAGGGAATTGCTATCAATCCCGAGAGAGTTCAAGCCATTCTTGATTGGACTCCGCCTGAAACGGTTAAGAAAGTTAGGAGTTTCCTTGGCCTAGCCAGTTATTGTCGCAGCTTCGTTGAGAACTTCTCCAAAGTGGCCAAACCTCTCATGGAACTTCTCAAGAAAGATAAAAAGTTTGAGTGGTCCCCACTGTGTGAGTACAGTTTTCAGGAACTGAAAAGATGCCTGACTTCTGCTCTCATACTTGTGCCACCGGATTTAACTAAGGACTTTTTTATCTACTGCGACGCCTCACGACAGGGGCTAGGTTGCATCCTTATGCAGGATCGTCATGTGATTCCCTATGCATCTCGACAGTTGCATCCACATGAGGAGAATTATCCTACACATGATTTAGAGCTTGCAGCCATAGTCTATGCACTTAAGACATGGCGACATTACCTTCTCGGTAAACGTTGCGAGATTTACACTGATCACCAGAGTCTCAAGTATATATTCATCCAACCAGATTTGAACCTTAGGCAAAGACGTTGGCTGGAGTTGATCTCAGATTACAACTTAGGGATTACCTACACCCCAGGCAAGGGCAATGTCATGGCTGATGCGCTAAGTCGTAAGTTCTATTGCAACAATCTCATGTTGCAGCAGGGCCAACCACTTCTCCATGAGGAATTATGTAAGCTCAACCTTCACCTTGCTCCTCACGGATTCCTATCAACCTTGGTGGCGAAACCTACCCTTGAGGATCAGATCATTACTGACCAGAAGTTTGATAAGGGTGTTATCCGCATCAAGAGAAACATTAAGAAGGGAGTTGGTGGATGTTTCTCTATGGATGATCGAGGTGTTGTTTTCTTTGAGAATCGCTTGTTGGTTCCCAAGAATCAACATCTGCGACAACTGATTCTTAAGGAGGCTCATGAATATCCTCTCACGATTCATCCCGATGGTACTAAGATGTATCAGGACCTACGCCAGAGGTTCTGGTGGACTAGGATGAAGAGAGAAATTGCTCAGTTCATTGCTAACTGTGATGTTTGTCGTCGCGTTAAGGCAGAGCATCAAAGGCCTACTGGCACCCTTCAGCCTTTAGCTATTCCCGAGTGGAAATGGGATAAAGTTGGTATGCACTTCATCACCGGCTTTCCCAGGACCAAGAAAGGGAATAATGCTATCTTCGTAGTCATTGATCGTCTTTCCAAAGTGGCTCACTTCCTACCTGTTCGAGAGAGTATCACTGCTAGTTAGCTCGCTGACTTATATATTTCTCAAATAGTGTCACTTCATGGTGTTCCACTAGAGATCAATTTAGACCATGGTAGTCTTTCACTTCTCATTTCTGGGAGAGTTTCCAAACTGCCATGGGCACCCATCTCTCCTTCAGAACTGCTTTCCACCCTCAATCAAGTGGTCAGGTGGAAAGGGTCAACCAAATTCTCGAGGACATGCTTAGAGCTTGTGTTATCTCATTCGGTATGCATTGGGAGAAGTGTCTTCCCTTCGCCGAGTTTGCTTATAACAATAGCTACCAATCCAGCCTCAAGAAAGCTCCTTTTGAGGTTCTGTATGGACAAAGATGTCGAACACCTCTGAACTGGTCAGAAACCGGTGAAAGACAATTCTTTGGACCGGACATGATTCAAGAGGCAGAAGAGCAAGTTCGCATCATTCGTGAGAATTTGAAAACAGCCCAATCTCGTCAAAAGAGCCAGTATGATCATAGTCATAAGGAAGTGGCTTATGAAGTTGGCGACAAAGCTTACCTTCGGGTTACCCCTTTGAAGGGTACCCATCGATTTGATATCAAGGGCAAGTTGGCTCCTCGTTACATTGGTCCCTTTCTCATTCTCGCTAAACGAGGAGAGGTTGCCTACCAGTTGGAACTATCGCCACATCTTTCTCGAGTTCATGATGTCTTCCATGTCTCTCAACTCAGGCGTTGCTTCTCGGATCCCATCCGCGGAGTGGAGCACGAAACACTTGATCTCCAAGATAACCTCACTTATAGAGAGTACCCCGTCCGCATTCTGGATCAAGCAGAGCGTGTCACTCGACGTCATAACATCAAGTTTCTCAAGGTTCAGTGGTCTCATCATTCGGAGAGAGAAGCTACCTGGGAGCGAGAAGATCGTCTTCACCTGGAGTACCCCACCTTCTTTCCGTCGACTCCTGAATCTCAGGACGAGATTCTTCCGAGTGGGGGCGAGTTGTCACATCCCTAGTTCTGGTATGACCTAGGCAAGCCTTCATGTTTGCATCATGTTTAAATTCCATTTAAATTTGAAATGGGGATTTGTGAAACCCTGAGAATCATTTCTGAAAATGCCCCAAGTAAAAATTGCTCCAAAAGGGTCCAAGAAAATGCTCATGTTGCTCTCTGAAAATATTGAACAGAGATAAAAATCAAATCAATATTTTTAAGGGCTCATAAGTATTTATTTTGGGCATTTGGAATTAATCCAATAATTATTTGCTTTGGATATATATTTTCTATATATATAATATATGTCCAAAAAAACTGAATTTTAGTGAGGGGCTTTGGATTAATCCCTTAGGTCCCTGCAAAATTTGACAGAATTAAATAAAATGGTTTAGTATTATTACTAAGTCAAAACAAATGACAGAAAATAGAAAACAAAAACAAAATAGAAAAAAAGGGATAACTTACCTGTGCACCAAACCTGGGCCTTACCTGCCAGAAGTAGCCCGGCCCACCAGGGGCTCCCCGGTCTTCTTCCTCCTTTGACAGAAGGACAGCGCGCGTGTGGCCGCCGCGCGCGAGCACACGACGGCCACCTCCTGCTTGCCTGCTCGCCACTGGAAGCACCCGAGGGAGACACGCACTCCCCTCGACCCTCTCCCACTCTCC